>NC_137045.1:34507157-34509444 GCF_032717465.1 Coenobita brevimanus | reverse complement strand
CATCCAGAAAAGTTACTTTCTTTTTATTTTTAAGAATTCTATTGAGTTCTTCATGTGTTATTAAGTTCACTGGAGAGCCTGTATCTAAAAATAAGGAAACGTTTTGATCCTCACATACAGCTGGTATCAAGATACACTCATTTCCCAACATGCCTCCTATGTGAAGTTTAACCTTGTTCTTTTTTATGTTTGTTCGTTTTTTGTCATGACTTGGTCTTCCCCCGATTTGAACATAGACACAATTTTTTCTACTGTTTTGCAATCACTAGTCCAGTGCCCTTGGTATCTATGATGCCTACAGTAAGGACCAAACCCTTGTGTCTTTTGATTATCCTCTTTTGCCTTGATAAAGCATTCATACCTTGTGTGTCCTGGTTTTGCACAGTAATGACACAGAATGGACCTATCCCTTGACTGTGACCTACGAGGTGATTTCCCATAAAAAGTGTTGTTTATAGCGCGAGACCTGCTCGGGCTGCGCGAAAACTTATGAAACTGCCTGTAGGAAGGCGTGTGGGAACGAGGTCTAGGCGTCTTTGCTTGTTTGGGCTGCCTCATTTCAGGTCGCGATCGATTTTGTTCTCTGTTTGGGGTCGGTGTTGATGTTTTCACAGCTGATACTGTCTCAGGTACCCTGATTCTACCAGAATGTGCATGTGTGTCGACCACACCTGCTTTACTGCACTGCATCTCTACCTCGTTCATTAAGTCTAGTAAGCACATTCCAGGGATGTACGCGATTGTTTTGGCGATCTTAAGGGTTCTATCAGGTAATTTACACAAGGCAGCTACATAACCAATGATGTCCACGACGAGGTCTGGGGACATCTTTCCATCATCTGTTATCCACTTAGAATTCTCCAGAGTAGCTAATAGGGTTCTCTTGATTGTGGAGACATCAGCAGTTATTTCACTGAGCACATGGTTTGTAGTGTGCTCCCTTACAAGATCTACAATTTTATGTAATTCTGGAATTATACCTGGCAAGAAGTTCATACCTCCAGAAAATTTCTTCAGAAATTCAGTTTAAATTCATCATATGTCCTAGCACGATGTAGCTTATCGGAAGCGCAATAAATTGCTTGCTGGACATCTTTCTGGCTTATGCAAGATGAAAAAATAGCAATTTTCTCTTGTTCATCTAGTATATGGCGCTTGATGAACATTTGTTCGCACTGACTGATTAATGAAATGACATCAATGCGATCCTTGTCTGTGCCAGAGAATTTTGAGGCAGTCTTATCCTCGTGATACACAAAAACGTGAGGTGTGGTTTTTAGATCAGCAGTATTTGTTTCTTGATTCATCTTTAATGATTGCCCTGTTAATTCAACTTGTACGAGTTTATCGTTATGTGAGGGAATGGTAGAATATGTATGACCGGACCGGTGAACCCTGTTAAGTATATTGGCATACGTATTTAAGGCAGCTGCAGAAGTCGATACTCTCAACATCTGAAGGGTTTCCCACTCATCATCCGAAACTCCCGTATTTGTTTCCTTATCTATAACGTGTGGTGTGGGTTGTACAATGGGTGGGCTGTCTCTTAATTGTGAGTCTGATGTTGTGGCAATTTGTGTGTCATCTGGTATTAACGTGGGTGGTTGCGAAAATATTCCTGTCATTAAGATATGATGTTATGAAATACGCCTCTTGTTTATTTATGTCCCTAGCAAACTAGATGATTAAATAAGTTGAATATAGCTAATTTTAGCACTGAGAAGAAATGAGCAAGTATAATTTTACCCACTTGATACAGATCGTAGAGGTGTGTCGATACAAAAGTCGATCTCGGAAGAAAATACAGATTTGATTGAAGATCTCTTGATAATTCTAGTGGTGTGTTGATGGACGATATTACTCAGGAAACTCCATGGCCTGGTATTTGTAGTGGTTAACGGCTGTCCCAGGCAAACCTCAACATAGAACGTCGAATTTCCAACTTAACTGTGAAAATAAGTGAATATGAGTAGGAGCTATGTGAATAATGAGTAATGAGTAGTGGGTGAGAAGTGCCTGGTGTCCGTCACACGTTGCTTGGCATGGCAGACTCGCGTTGTGATGTCATCTCAGCACATGGTGACGTCGGCTTCCCACACTGGTAGCTGTGGTGAGTGAATGAGTAGCGATGAGTAACTTGAGTGAAGACGAGTGAGTAAGATGAGTTGTAAATCGTGTCTCACTCTTCGTTTGTTTGTTCCCTTTATTCTATGTGGAAGTTTTCTCTGTCCTTTTCTCTAGTGATTTATTCGTAGAGTTGTTAATTGTAGTTGATTGTAGATGGCTG
>NC_137045.1:34444657-34494657 GCF_032717465.1 Coenobita brevimanus | reverse complement strand
TCTTTTCTTGCATTTAAGGCAGCTGACACAAGACCATTATATTGAGCTAAATCCTTTGGGCTGTGGGTGCCAATTTATCACTAATAACCTTCTCATTGTCAGAGCAACTATGTTTTCCCGTATAACTAACGCCAGACTTTTTTTTTTGTGTGTGTGTGTGTGTGTGTTCAGCAGAGTGAGCCGATGCTCGTTTGATGACCGTTTTACCAATAATCGATGCTTATTTGAGAAAACTTTAAACTATAATTAGGCTAGCTCCATATTTTCTTTCTTTCCTTTTTGATATACATATTTATTCATTCGTTCACTCATTTAACTGGGCGTGGGTCATAGAGATCTCAGAGTCTAGGCAATTTTTCTGACAACAGCCGCCATAGATAATCACTCGTTTCCTGTCAGGATTTCCCTAACAATGATGGGGAAAGCCAGGTGTAGGGGATCCTGTCTCTCCCATCATCATCGTCATCATCGTCAACGTCGTCGTCACCACCATTGTCACCATCATCATCATCATCGTCGGTGTCGTAACCCTGTATCCAACTATCAAGAATGGTTTGGGAACAATTAATGAAAATGGTGGAAAATAATGTGGCTGGAAAGGGTGGTATGCTTGCTAGTGACATTTTTATTATTTAAGCTCTTTACTCAGTACGTGGTTGTAAGTTGTGGCAATCGTCATCCACTCGCTTGATGTAGTGCTAATTACTTCTTCCTAATATGACTACAGAAAGTGATAAGTCTAGTGGTTTCCTATAATAGGAATCCATTTACAATGTTGGGTGGTAACCACATAACTAACAACGGTGACGTAGAGCCCCTGTAACTGGGTGGAGAGAAGCAAATGCGGCGTCCATCCAGAGACCAAATTTTCACACTTCCCCACGCCTCGCTGTGATGAGGCACTCTCCACCGCAAGGGAACACTGATTCACTGCACGGGATGGCCTTGCAGGGGCGATAGTTTGTCTGTGGTTGATGGCCTTTCTCGGCCAGACAGGCTGCAGTTGCCCTACTACCACTACTACTATTCCACTACTACTATTACTACTACTATCACTACTATTACTACTACTATTACTGCTACTCCCTGCTTGTCGTGAAAGGCGACTAAAAGGGTTGGCGGAGGGTTAGTGCCCCTCCCCGGAAAACAACTAACTAAAAAAAAAAAAATAAGCCTCGGACAAGGACTGACCAAACGATGACGACCCAGGACCGGACAAAGGACTTGATAATGCCTACGTGGAATGTAAGGGGAGCGAATGATGAGGTGAAAGAGAGAAAGATTGTCCAGGTGCTTGAGGGTGCGAAAGTGGATGTATGTGGAATAACTGAAACAAAATGGAGAGGAGAAAGTGTGAGAGAATGGGAGTATGGATGGGGTATATGTGCAGGAGTAGGTGACAATGAGAGGGCAAAGGAAGGAGTATGTATAGTTGTGAGTAAAAGATGGAAGAAGAGCATAAGACAGTATGGATCAGTTGGGTCAAGGATAGCGTGGGTAAAGTTGAAAGTTGGAATACAAATGTGGGCGATTGTGTAGTGTGTATGCGCCAACGCAAGATCGTGCTAGAAGAGTGAGAGAAGAGTTCTGGACAAATGTAGAAGTGTGCATGGAAAAGTTTGGAAGGAATGAGAGTGTTTTTGATCGGTGATATGAATGGTAAAGTTGGGAATGTGAAGGTGGATGGAATAGTTGGTGAGTGGGGTGTGCCTGCTGAGATAGATGAGAATGGGAGTGCGTTAGTGGACATTTGTGCTGGGAGGGGATTGGTGATAGCCAATACCCTCTTCAGGCATAAAATGATCCACAGGTATACATGGCGAGTGATGAGAAGGGTGGGTGGTGAACTGAATGAAAGGAAGGCAATGATTGATTATGTGTGTGTGGACGAAAGGATGCGAAGATGTGTAATGGATGCAAGAGTTTATAGAGGTTGAGGGAGTGGACTTTCTGACCACTACTTGGTGGTGGCCAGAATTAGAATTCAAGTAAGATGGAGGAATAGAAGAAGGGAAAGACGAGAGGAAGGAGTAGTTGCAAGGAGAGTGGAAAGGTTACAAGAGGATGAGAAAAAGGCAGAGTATAAGAGAGAAGTGGAGGAACGATTGGGCAAATATGAATTGGAGCAGATGGGAGACGTGGAAAGTGTGTGTAGGATATTTACAGACGAAATATGTGCAGTATGTGATGTGGTGTGTGGATGGAAGAGAAGACGGAGGGGGGTGGAAGGAACAGCGTGGTGGACTGAAGAGGTGAGACAGGCTGTGGCACAAAAGAAGAAAGCATACAATGAATGGATGAGAAATAGGGCCGTGGAAGAAGTTGAGAAGCGGAAGAGAGAGTTATATGTAGAAAGAAAGAGAGAGGTGAAAAGATTAGTAAGAGAGAGTAAGAAGAGAGTGGATGAGGAATTTGGAAGGAATTTGAGTGTAAAGTGGAGGGACTGTAAGAAAATGTTCTGGAAAAAGGTGAAAAGAGTAAGACAGGGTGGAAGACAAAGGAAAAGGGGAAAAAGAAGTGTGTGGCATAGGGGCATTTGTCTTCTTAGTATAATAGGAAAAGTGAATGGTAGGATACTTATTGACAGAGTTAGAGAAAGAACAGAGACATTAGTTGGAGAAGAACAGGGAGGCTTTAGGAAGAGAAGAGGTTGTGTAGATCAGATATTCATTCTTAGATCTTTAGTGGAAAAGTTTCTAGAGAAGGGAAAGAAGTTGTATGCAGCTTTCATGGATTTGGAGAAAGCATATGACAGGGCGGATAGACAAGGATTGTGGAAAGTGTTAAGAATATATGGAGTAGATGGGAAGTTGTTGAATGCTGTGAAGAGTATGTACGATGGTGCAAAGGCTGCAGTGCGTGTGGATGGTGAACTAAGTGAATTTTTCTCTTTGAAGGTTGGGTTGAAACAGGGATGTGTCATGTCTCCATGGTTGTTCAATCTGTACATGGATGGGGTAATAAATGAGGTACAAGGTAGGGTAGTGGATGTTGGAGTGGCCCTGGTGAGAGAGGATAGTGTTTGGAAACTCCCTGTACTGTAGTTTGCAGATGATACTGTGTTGTTGAGTGAAGACGAAGGGGAGCAGCAAGGCTTGGTGGATGAGTTTGGGAGAGTGTATAAGAAACGGAATCTAAAGGTGAGTGTAGGGAAGGGTAAAGTGATGGTCTTTGAGAGAGGTGAAGTCAGTGAATGTACAGCGAGGTTGGATGGTGAGGAATTGGAAAATGTGAGTACGTTTAAGTACTTGGGTAGTGTGATGAGTAAGGATGGAGGTTTGGATGGTGAAGTGCTTGAAAGGGTACAGCAGGGAAGAAGGGTTGCTGGTTCCTTGAAAGCAGTGATAAGAAACAAGGAAGTGAGCATGGAAGTGAAAAAGTTACTACATGACAGTATTGTGATACAACCCTAACGTATGGAAGTGAAGCTTGGACGTTGTTGGAAGGACACAAGTCGAGTGAGAGCAGTGGAAATGAGTTATTTAAGAGGAGCCTGTGGAGTCACATGGAGAGACAGGCTGACGAATGAGGATATAAAGGAGCGTTGTGGTGTGGATGCGGATGTGATAGGAAGCGTTATGAGGAACACACTGAGGTGGTTTGGCCATGTGCAGAGGATGGAGGGTGAGAGACTGACGAAGAGAGTGTATGTGAGTGAGGTGGAGGGGGAAGAGGGAGGGGGAGGCCGAGGATGAGATGGAGGGATGGGGTGGAGAGGTATATGAGAGAGGGGGGTGTGAGTTTTGAGCAGGGCAATGAAATGGCTGGGGACAGGGCGACTCGGAGGCGATTTGTTTGTGGCCACCCCAAACGGGATTGAGGCGTCTGGCAATAGATAGATAGATAGATAGATTACTTCTACTCTACTGCAACTCCTACTGCTGCTACTACCATTATTACTACTATAGCTACTATTACTACTATACTACTACTACTACTACTACTACTACCACTGCTACTACTACTAAAGCCCCAGCACTCAAAGAAACGTTGTCGCTCAAAGCTTATCGGTGAGGCACACACACACACACACACACACACACACACACACACACAAACGGCATGAATTTTCATTATCAAAACACGGTTAAAATGATACAGTTAAAGTATACTTCCGTGAAGGAGGGTCAAAATGACCAAAGTAATCGGACTGTATGTGCTTAGATTGTCTACGCTTTCTTGGTGGCACACAGTTACTAATACATCTTTTTTTCAGTATATCAGGATTTAAACTGTGACGCCTGTATCATTAAAAAAAAAAAAATAATAATAATAAATCCCTTGGACGTTGCTGGCAGGACACAAGTCAAGAGTGAGAGTGGAAATGAGTTATTTAAGAGGAGCCTGTGGAGTCACATGGAGAGACAGGCTGACAAATGAGGATATAAAGGAGCGTTGTATTGTGGATGTGGATGTGATAGGAAGCGTTAGGAGGATTACACTGAGGTGATTTGGCCATGTGGAGAGGATGGAGGGTGAAAGACTGACGAAGAGAGTGTATGTGAGTGAGGTGGATGGGGGAAGAGGGAGGGGGAGGCCGAGGATGAGATGGAGGGATGGGGTGGAGAGGTATATGAGAGAGGGGGGTGTGAGTTGGGAGCGGGGCAGTGAAATGGTGGGAGACAGGGCGACGTGGAGGCGCTTTGTTTGTGGCCACCCCGAACGGGATTGAGGCGTCTGGCAATGGATAGATAGATAGATAGTAAAAACCACAAAAAGGCATAAAGGCACTTATGACTACTGATAAAATTCGAGTGTAAAAATAAGAAAAGTGGACAGATTACACACTTTATCATGAAAAAAAAAAAAAAAAAAAAAAAAAAAAACTTATTACCATGGTAAAACCTCTAGACAAGGCATTGTCATTTAAGGAATTATGACAAAATCCGTACTCTTTTTATTAAGTATTAGCAGAAGGCACATATTTAGCAGTCCAGGGGCCTACAGGGGGCTATCACAGGACAAGTTACAAGCTGATGTGAGAGTAAGTCAGGCGTGGGAGCGTTGCAGAGCTTATAGGCCTTGTCAGCAACTGGAAGTCCAGTGACTTCCCCAGTGGAGCTATACCCTAGGCGAATGCGGGCGATGGCCACATTACAAGGAAGGGTGAGGGTTAGGAGCATGCCGCACCTCACAGTAGTTGTTATGGCCCTTATGGTGTCGCTGGTGGGTCGTTCAGCATCAGTATGCAGTAGGAACGCCCTAGCCCCCTCCAGGAAGATTCGTCACCTTAGGATATAATATACTAGTTTACCATACTAAGCACAAAGAAAATGATAGTACAGAGAAAATGTCCACCCTGAAGGCAAACAAACGTAAAATAAACATCTCAGTATGTGTGTGTGTGTGTGTGTGTGTGTGTGTGGGTGGGTGGATGCGTGCGTGTCATGTACGTGTGTGTGTGTGTGTGTGTGTGTGTAATTCACCGGGTCGGTCAGGATCACTGGATGGTCGTGATCGTCAGCTTTTACCCTCCCAGAAGGAAGCTGAGAGCTCATATAGTCCGATCTAAGGGCAAGGCTGTGACCTTCACACACGCACACACCCGTCCCCTTGCTCAAGGGGGACAGTAACCGCCCACTTCGTCAGTGAAACTTTTCGCAACCTGAGCGAGGCTCGAACTCCCGTCTACCAGATGGTAAGCGAGAACGCTACCACTGAGCCAGCTAGCGGTGTGTGTGTGTGTGTGTGTGTGTGTGTGTGTGTGTGTGTGTGTGTGTTGTCCACAGACACACATCAGGTGCATGTATTGTCCTAGTGCTGAGATTTTGATTCGAGGTAATTTTATAATGCATATCGTGTTTTGTCTATCTATCGACCTGTGCATATGACTATGTATATGTACCGTATCTACATAGGGTGTATATGTATATATATGTCTTCCTGTCTATGTGTATATGAATAAATATATGTGCATGTTGCATATGTATATGTATGCACGACTGTACACATACCCATATCTTTATACATCCATACCTATTCTGTACATGCAGTATGTCTATGGCTATAAGTGAATGAATATATACATGTATGTATAGATACAGTATATACGTTTATGTATGTGAGCATATGTGCCTCTCTCTGCATACGTATGAACAAACGTGTGTATCTATGTACCACTTTACTCATCTCAAAATATGCAATGATATTTACTGTGACAACTTTGTACCATGTATGTGTCATTGTATGTTTTTGTTCATTATTGTGCTTGTATTAGTAATTACTTCTATACCTTAGGGAAGGTGGACCATGGGCCAAGAAAGAACTGATTAAATTTGGGGACGGATCCGGATCCGGCATTGGCCGAGTTATGCGCTGTCTGATGCTTTCTAGTTTGAAGAAGTAAATAGAGGATTGTCGCTCGAAGGAACACATTGGATATGACATTTTAACAAGCTAAGGAGTCATAACTAAAGACTTGTTGTGTGCATATTGGTGTATAGTTAAAGTGTTATAATAAAAATCACAGTACAGTGTATAATTTAAAACTATATACGAGTTTTCATCACAGAGAAGCTCTTGCTTCCAAGACATTACCAGCAGCCCCGCATGCTAACTTAGAGACCATCATCAAAACAGCAAACTTCATCAAATGGTCATTCCTAAATATGTGACATCCGTGAACTGAATAAAAACATGGATGCCGAACAAGCCATGTTGTTTCACACACAAGTCCGCCGACTGTCAAAGAGAAGCATGCTCGTTCAATTCCATGAGCATACTGGAGAATTAAAAACTTTCCTGATCCATCGCAATAAAATCGAACTAACCCAGCAAGATGAACATGCTAGAATTTTTTCCTCATTTGGCATACTTCGCAAACATCTACAAAACTATAAATTAGCTCAAACGGAAACTGCAGGGTCGTCAGTGCAACAGTATCACTCATGCACACAATACCAATGCATCCATTGCAAAACTGTTGTTCTGGGAAAGACAGATTTACCAAAATGTTATGATACAGTTCCATCGGCTTTCTTAAGTCATCAGAGAAAATGTCATCAACTAGGGGCTCATGGTCGAGATCGTACTCGTAGAGCATCTTAACTGACTCACTGATGAGTACCAGCAATAATGAACATCACAGACGTAAATACCAATCAAACTGCTACGACTTTGACCGGGAATCCATTCAAATGCCATGCAGATGATGTTCATGCAGAGCTTCAGGAAGAACTTTTGGAATTCAAATACAATTCCTCAGCGAAAGAATAATTCCTCTCCCAAGTCTAAGTGAATTCTGGGAGAAAATGTTCCCCATCTTTCATGGACTTAGTAACAACGCTGTGTGTGTGTGCGCGCAGCTCCCATTTTCTTCTTTGTATCAGTGTGAGTCAAGCATTTCTTCCCTTCTGATAAATGGAAGGCTCGAAGCAAGCTCCGAGATCTAAGATGTACTGTAGTCTGACTGCAACAGCTTTATGAGTAGCAGAGCCAATAACAAGAAAAAAGATGCAGGGATCACACTGAGGGGTGTAGAGACATACAACCAGTGTACTTGTAGAGATCGTGCTAAACAGGAGTTCATGACAGTGTTGGGTGGAAATATTGTGTTTTAAACTGGAAGTGTTTGGTACTTAAAATTATCTATGATTCTTTTCACTTGTCATACCTTTATTTCATATGTTTTCTTTGAGTGTAGTTAATCACTAATAATCGGTATTGGCGATTGATTGATTGATTGATTGATCGAAAATAATTAAAAACTGGCGGCGCAACTGCCAAGGTCATATGCCGCCGGACACCAAAGTAATAGGTGCAGCTAAATAAAAAAATGCATATTCAAAATAAAGTTAAAATCTGTTAGTAGAAATAAAACACTGAAAATAATAAAAGCATAATTTTAAAACATCAATTACTTATAAAAGTGGAAGGAGGCCTGCCTCCTGAAGAAAACTAAAAACATCACTAAAATCGCTAGAGGCTTCACCGAGCATTGAGGACAAACAGTAGGCACCATCTGCCCCCTTATGCCTATGGAGGAATCTCTGACGCAGGTCCCCCAGACTCGGACACTCGACCAGCAAGTGACGGACAGTAAGGGGAACAAGGCAGTCATCACAGTACGGTTGAGTCTCACCACCCATGAGGAACCCATGTGTAAGCCGAGAATGCCCAATGCGAAGCCTAGCAAGAGCCACCTCCAATCGCCGAGACATGGAGGGAAGAACTCTTGGCACAACCACTCTCTGAAAGATTTCTTTCAGTTTATTATGAGAAACAACATCCCAGTGCCTCTGCCAACACGTACCAACTGTGTACCGCAGGTAAGGTGTTTCATCTGAAGCAGGAAGGGGGTAGTTGGTTGGAGGCTGTTGAGAAGATGCAGCTTTAGCTAAAGTATCTGCCCTCTCATTGCCCACCACACCTACATGGTGCAGGAGCCCAACAGAAGTTCACATGGCGGCCACGACGGCCAAGAAGAAAAAGCCACTCTAAAATTGATAAAATCAATGGATGGGATGCATTAAAAGACTCCAGTGCAGACAGAGCACTACATGAGTCACTATAAATCACAAAAACGGATTCGGGGAGAGTAAAAATGATTTTAAGAGCATATAAAATTGCAGTCAGCTCTGCCGTATACACTGAAGTAATGCCAGGAAGGCTACCGCCCCTACTAAAGGAGGGGAAAACAACACCAAATCCTACTCCAGTATCAGTCTTAGACACGTCAGTATAGACGGGGACAGAACCCTCATGAATAGAGGCATGTTCTAAAAAGAGAGAGAGAGGGACACCTGAGAGAGAAGAGAGTCCTTTTTTTCAACAACGGACCTACAAAATGTCACACGAGGGAGTAGCCAAGAACCCACCCTAGGGATCCAATGTGGATAAATTGCCAATCTCGGGACAGAGAGGGCCAACATAACAGACTAGACCCTGTAACCAAATGGCTTCGGGAAATTAGGACGGGTGTCATAAGCAGAAGATTGGGAATCCTGGGAGACGATGGCACAAGAAATTGAGTCTGGAATGCGGTGAAGACGATACCAACACCTCATCATTAGCAACTGGCATCGCAAATCCAAGGGGAGTACACCAGCATCTACTAACAAACTTGTAATCGGGGATGATCTGAATGCCCCGGTTGCCAGACGTACACCAGCATGATGCACAGAATTTAACAACTGGAGACGGGCATCTGTTGCAGAGGAGTAAACTTCACATCCATATTCAAGTTTAGGAAGAATAAGAGACCTATACAAGAGGAGCAGGGTCTGACGGTCAGCACCCCAAGAGGTATGAGCTCAAAGCTTTAAGACAAGCCACCTTAACAAAGCGAATATGAGAAACCCAGGTTAGTCGTCTATCAAATAAAAGACCTAGAAACCGCGTCTCTTCCACACAGGATATTCTCCTACCATAGAGATACAAGTCTGGGTCTGGGTGAACCTCACGAAGACGACAAAAATGCATAGCCACTGTCTTTGTTAAAGAAAAACGGAAACCGCGAGACTCTGCCCAGTCAGAAATTCTATTAAGGGCAAGCTGCAACTTCCTCTCTATCAGAGACATTCTAGATGCAGTGAGGGATATTGAGAGGTCATCGACATATAATGATCCTTGTACACCGTCAGGAAGTACACTGATTACACTGTTAACGGCTACAGCAAACAGAGTAACACTTAGGATACTCCCTTGTGGTACTCCATCTTCTAGTTCACGGGCATTAGAAAGCACTCCTCCCACTCTGACCCTTAAAAAACGGTTAGATAAAAACTGTTGGATAAAAATAGGCAAGCACCCACGAAGACCAAACTCATGAAGGGAAAGTAAAATGCCATGACACCACGCAGTGTCATATACCTTCTCCAGATCAAAGAAAACTGTGACCTGGTGCTGGTTAGTGGAGAAAGCCTCACAAACAGAAGATTCCAAGGTCAGCAGTGCATCAGAGGTAGATCGCATTTTTCGAAAACCATACTGGGCAGGGGAAAATAACTCACCTCTCTCCAAAAACCACACAAGCCTAACATTGACCATCTTTTCCAGAACTTTACATATACATGACGTTAGAGAAATAGGCCGATAATTCGTTGCCTGTAGGTGGTCCTTACCTGGTTTGGAGATGGGGATAACCACAGCAACACTCCAACAAGCCGGAAACTCCCCAGAACACCAGATCTTATTATACAGTGAAAGCAAAAACAAAAGGGACTCATCAGAGGAGTAGACTGTAGCACCAGTCGAGCAGGGCAGTACTCCCGAGGTGGATGGAAAGCTGATGACAGGGAGTGCTGGAGCTCCCGTTTCATCAGCCCTCAGGACTAGTTCCTGACCATCCCCCTTTGCTGAACTTTTTCAGTGTCTCAGTTACACAGAGAGTAGGCCAGCATGCTCTCCAGTACAAATTTCTCTAACTATCTTCACCAAACTACATGCAAAGTACACACTACACTTCCTTTTCAAAAATCAACAAAAATGGCGTCTATCAATCAAGCCTCGGAGTCCCCAGGGGGGGGGACCATAAATGCCCCCGCCATCTGCCCCTCTCCCGGTGACGACTCAAGGTGCCTGGAACCACTGTCTGACTCTCTTCTTCTTCATTTCTGCAACATTCGCGGCCTTTCATCTAACTTTCTGCTCTGTTGAGCACCACCTCTCCTCCTCTAAACCTCACCTTCTTTTTCTGACGGAGACTCAGCTGTCTGAGGCAACCGACAGCAAACCCTTTTCTGTATCCTCCTACTTTCTCTATACTCATTTCAAAGCCAAAGGTGGCTGTTGTGTATACATACGCAACGACTTATCTTGCTCTCATGTTCCTGAACTTGATTCTTCTGAATTCTCCACACTCTGGCTTCGGCTTTCCTGTCATTCTCTGACTAAATATATCTGTGCTGTTTACTTATCCCCTAATTCTACTGACTATCAAAAATTCTTCGACTATCTTACTTCTACGATGGAACACATTCTGTCCATTTCTCCTTTCTCTGAAATCTCCATTCTTGGAGATTTCAATGTTCACCACCACCTTTGGCTCTCCTCTCCTTTCACGGATCCACCTGGTGAACAAGCCAACATCTTTTCTATCCTTAATGACCTAGAGCAGCTTGTACAGCACCCTACCCGAATCCCTGACCGCCTTGGAGAGAGCTCCAACATACTCGACCTCTTCCTCACAACTAATCCTTCTGCTTACTCTGTTAATCTTTTCTCTCCGTTGGGCTCCTCCGATCACAACCTTATTACCTTAACCTGTCCTATCACTCCAGTACGGCCTGTGGACCCTCCAGGGAAACGTCGTCTGTGGCATTTTGGAGCCGCGAACTGGGAGGCCCTCAGGCAGTACTTCTTTGATCTTCCCTGGAATGATTATTGCTTCCATGGCCGGGAGCCATCTGAGTGTGCCTCGCGCATTACGGAGGTTATTCTCTCGGGCATGGAAGCATACATTCCTTTCTCATATCCTTTGACTAACGCAAGAAAGCCTTGGTTTAATCACGCTTGTTCTAATGCTGTCCGCAACAAGGAGAGGGCCTACAAAAGGTACCGGAGCCAACCCACCCCTGAATCACATCATCTTTACGTTTCTGCCCGGAATCGTGCTAAGTCTGTTCTTCGCTCTACTAAAAATAATTTCATCCATACTAAATGCTCTCAACTCTCCAACTCGAATTCTTCCCGCTCCTTCTGGCACCTTGCCAAAAATCTTTCTAACAACTTTACCTCATCATCCTTCCCTCCTCTTTTCTACTCTGATGGTTCTGTAGCTATTTCTTCTACTGATAAAGCAGATCTCTTCGCACAGACTTTCTCCTCCAATTCCACCTTAGACGATTCCGGTGCTGTTCCTCCATCACTTCTCCCCTCTGACTTCCTCATGGCTGACATTAAAATTTCTTCAGTTGATGTATTTTCTGCCATCACTGGCCTCAGTACTAACAAGGCATATGGGCCTGATGGGGTCCCTCCTGTTGTTCTCAAGAACTGTGCTTCTGTGCTTACACCCTGCCTAGGCAAACTCTTTCGCCTTTGTCTGTCAACTTGTACTTTTCCTTCTTGCTGGAAGTTTGCTCTCATTCAGCCAGTCCCAAAGAAGGGTGACCACTCCCAACCCTCCAACTATCGTCCAATTGCTTTAACGTCCTGTATTTCAAAAGTTTTCGAGTCAATTCTTAATAGAAAGATTTTAAGGCATCTTTCCTATCACAACCTTCTTTCCGATCGTCAGTATGGGTTCCGTCAGGGACGCTCCACTGGCGATCTTCTCACCTACCTTTCAGACTCCTGGTCATCCTCCTTTCGGGACTTTGGCGAAAGCTTTGCCATTGCACTTGACATCTCAAAGGCTTTCGATCGAGTCTGGCATAAATCTTTAATTTCCAAACTGCCCTCCTACGGTTTCTATCCTTCTATCTGTGCCTTCATCGCTAGCTTCCTTTCTGGTCGTTCTATAGCCGCTGTTGTAGACGGCCATCGTTCTTCTCCTAGATCTATCAACAGTGGTGTTCCTCAGGGCTCTGTCCTATCACCAACTCTCTTCCTTTTATTCATCAATGATCTTCTAAGCTGTACATCTAACCCTATCCACTCATACGCTGATGACTCCACCCTTCACCTTTCCATTCGGTTTCCGCAACGCCCATCTCAACAGTTACTTCAAGAAACAAGGGATGAGGCTATGGCACACCTAATGTCTGACTTGGCTCGTATCGCTGACTGGGGTAAAAATAATATGGTTGTCTTTAATGCATCTAAGACTCAGTTCTTACACCTATCAACCCGACAAAATCTTCCACAGGTATACCCATTAATGTTTAATAATATTCAGCTGAATCCTGCATCATCCTTGAACATGCTTGGGGTTTCATTTACTCAGGACTTATCTTGGAAAGATCATATTACATCTCTTGTAAAATCTGCTTCCAAGAGATTGGGTGTGCTAAGCCGACTCCGCTCTTTCTTTACCCCTGCACAATTGTTGACTCTATACAGAGGTTTTATCCGCCCCTGTGTGGAGTACAACTCTCATGTGTGGGGAGGCTCCCACATACAGCTCTTCTCAATAGGGTGGAGTCAAAGGCTTTTCGTCTCATTAACTCTCCTCCTCTTACTGACTCCCTTCAACCTCTGTCTCTTCGCCGCACTGTTGCATCTTTATCTCTTTTCTATCGCTACTTTAATGGTCACTGCTCCTCTGAACTGTCTGCTTGCATTCCTCCACCTCTACGACGGGCGCGTAGCACCCGTCTGGCAGCAAACTCTCATCCCTTTTCTGTCCAACTCCCTAATGCAAGAGTTAACCGTTACTCCCAGTCTTTCATTTATGCAACAGGTCAGCTCTGGAACTGTCTCCCTCTGTCTGTATTTCCTGCTGCCTATGATCTCCAGTCTTTCAAACGCAGTGTGTCCAGGCATCTCAAAATGATCGGATCTTGAATTTGGCTCTCTATTGTATTTTGTTTTTCTCTTGGAAGGAACTGTTACTGCGGGCCATGGCCTTTGGTTCCTTCTTCCTCGCATAAAAAAAAAAAAAAGACAGGTGATGTAGAAAGGCATAAGGAATATCATCATAACCAGGAGAAGAATCATGGCACTGCGACAGAGCTGCCTGGAGTTCAGAAATTGAAAATGGAGCATTGTAAGGCTCTCCCCCAGCAGAGGCAAAACTGAGACCACGAGATTCTAGGCGCCGACGGTGGCAAGCCGAAGGCGTATCTGCATTCTTCTGTGACACACTGGCAAAATGTTCAGCAAGCAACTCTGCAATAGCAAAAGGATCAGCCACAGTTCCACCTGCTGCAGATAAAACTGGAGGAGATGGAACAGTAAATTTCCCTGAAATTTTCCTTACCCGGTTCCACACCTGGGTGATGGAAGTCCTTGAATTGATGGAGGAAACATATCCCTTCCAGGATGAACGCCTGGCCTCCTTTAAAACCCGCCTCATATGAGCTCGTGCCCTCTGATACGCCATCATATACTGAGAATCCCCACGGTGATGACGAAGTCGAGAGAAGGCGACTCGTTTGAATCTCACTGTGGAACTGCATTCAGAGTTCCACCAAGGAACTGGACGTTTAGGAAACTGACCCTTCGTTTTTGGAATAGATAATCGGGCTGCTGAGTGCAACACTTTATTGAAATATGACACTGCCTCAGTAAGACAGCCAAATTCATTGACAGAAAGGGAAATGGAACTTAATTCCCTGAAACGTGGCCAGTCAACCTTATCCAGAAGCCAGCGAGGAAGACATAGCTGAGGTCCACCTGCACCAGCAGTTAAGAGTAAAGGAAAATGGTCGCTGCCATACAGGTCTGGCAACACATCCCAGTTAAAATCTAAAACAGCATCAGCTGAACATAAGGACAAATCAATGGCAGTAAAAGTTCCAGTCTGGCTATGGAAATAAGTCATTTTATTGGATTTTAAAATGTCCAACTCCTCATGTTCCACTACAGAGGCCAGCATTACACCCCGAGGGTTGGCCTCACTGTTACCCCATAGTGGATGGTGTCCATTCATATCTCCTAGTAATAGAAAGGGAGAAGGAAGGCCATGAATAAGGCGTTCCAGATCTGCCCTTTCAACAGTAGCGCTGGGAGGAAGATAAAGACCGCAAACTGTATACTGCCAACGTAAAAACATCCGGACAGCAACTGCCTGCAGGGGACCAAAAATATCCAGATGACTATATGAAATATCCTGGCAGAGGAAGATAGCAGTCCCTCCATGACGACCTTGGCTTGGCACAGGATCAGAATAAAGAGCATTGTAGCCAGAAGGACCGGGAGGAACAGCCTCACCAACCATGGTCTCCTGGATACACATGCATAAAGTAGTAAATTGAGAAACTAGATGACACAGTTCCTCATAGCTAGCACGTAAACCTCAACAATTCCACTGGATGATAGAACCCATAGTGAAAGGGAAAATTATGATTAAGTGCGGGACTGTACACCTCCTGGCATACGAGCGGGTTTGGAATGATGCTTAGGAAGACCCTTGGGAAGAGACTGCCCAGCACCAGGAACCCGCACCCTATGTCGAGCATCCGTGGGCAAACGTGAGGACGAGGAAGAGGAAAGTTTTACAACACTCTTCCTCTGAGGTGGAGTAACATTCGGCTTAGAAAGTGGCTTGGAAGCCGCCTTGGGTGATATGGGACGGCCAGTGCCTCTGTTAGAAGCCCCAGAAGTGGAAAGAGTGTCAACGGGATTCGAGCCCCGTGAGGATGACTTTGTACTTTTCAGAACTAAAGCACCAACGGTTTCTCCAACACCATCTCCAGGCAGGGACTTGACCACAGGTGAACCACCAGCTGCATCTTCCACCTGGCTAGACCCCTCAGCCTCTGAGGCAGAGGGAACAAGAGAGGGGGCAATACAAGGTTCGACAACAGAGACCTTGGGTGGCCGGTTGTCAGGCTCTGAGGACTCTGACGAGTTACGGTGACGTTTACTGGGTACAGAAGGAGCCTTGTGCATACTGGACAAGACAGGATGAGTTACATCAACGTGTACATCCGCCACCACCACAGAAGTGCGCAAACCATCAGCTTCTGAAGTGGAGGTAGAAACAGTTGGAGCAGTGGGTGGGCGTGAAACATTCTCACATATTTCAAGGGTAATATCCGTCAAATCAGTAGTTGGGAAACTGGTCACTGTAAAGGGTCGTGGCAACTTCTGGGTCACAGTATGATGTACAGGTGCCCCTGAAAGGGCAGAAGCATAAGTAACTCCAGGCTGAAAGAAGAGTCTAGGCCCTCCTCTTTGCTTAAGGAAAAGAAACCTTCTCACGTGTGCGAATGATCAGAACCTCCTTTTCAAGGCAGTAGCAAGGACAGTTTTTTTAAGATACAGCATGAGGACCCCTGCAGTGATAGCATTTAAGGGGTCCTGGACAATCACTGGTATGACTCGATTCACCACAGGAGATACAGACACCAGGAAGGCCAGCCAGTGCACGCCGACAAAATTTGCTTACATGTCCATACCCTGACAGGGGAAACACCGCCTTAGGTTCAGAACATAAGGCTTCACAGGCAGAGAGAGCCAAGCAAGTTTCACAGAAGCAGGCAAAGTTAAGCGGTCAAAAGTCAGAAACAGTGTCGGAGTTGGGGTCAGAACACCATCGATCTTCTTCTGTACCCGGTCAACCTTTACAACACCATAAGACCGTAGTTCTTCTAGTAACCGTGATTCAGGGTATCGGAGGAGGTCCCGGGAGTAAATGACCCCCTTACACTGGTTAAAAGTGCCATGAGGTGTACAGGATACACTGTGACCGGAAACGGAGGTCAGAGTCTGGAGACGTGAGCTCTCTTCTGGGGAGGAAACCTCAATTAGGAGGCTACCATCCCCTTGGGTGGATATCACTGGTTCACGGCCACAGGCAGACACAATGGCACGGTACAGATTAAAGATGTCCATATCCAGCACTGAGCCACCTGCAGAGGATTTCAGCACTAGATACTTCTTGAAATTTTCTTTTACTGCTTCCTCTGGGCCAAACCTTGGAGTCAAAGCAACCCTACGAGACCTCCTCCCAGTCCCAGTTGAACGCTGGGGCAGAGGACGGAAGTCCCCAGGGGCCTGAAAAGGCTCCAGAGTGGCAATAAGGGGCGCAGAGTCTGAGAAATGGCCGGGGACAGATCCATCATCGTCAACAGTTTTATTTAATTGTGCCATGTGATATAACAAAAACTTCATTCCCCCACCCCTCCACCCACCATGGAGCCCAACAAGGGGAGGTCGTATGCCAGGGACAACACCACTGGCAACCCCAGAGGTAGTGGGAGAGTATACGCAGGTAACCACCGGGGGGCCTGGACAAGGGTGACTCCAGGACGATAGGAGCCACCAGGCCCCCCAGTGCCCACTTGACCCTAGCCAACGCATGACCAGCCGATTGACCTGGTCGGGCCCAACCAGGCCGCCCGTCTAGCCAGAATAAGGGACCAAAGAGGTGTATTGCTAGCTGCAGGGCGCACCGTGCAGCATCGCTCAACCTCCAGGACTCCTGTCTCCCAGCATTACGGGACGCCACGCACGGCAAACACGTGGGGAGGCAACAGTCCCGCCCTAGATGGCAAGTGAGCAGAGACTAGCGTCACCAGCAGGCCTCCTCCACCAGTGATGTAGGGGTGCTTGGTCCACGACACTGACAAATGCCGAACACTACAAAGGAAGGCATGCCTCCAAAGTAGGTGGCACTGCCAGCCACGCTTCAAGCCCCGCCACCACGTCAAGGTGACCCCCCTCAGCGGGGCGGTATTGGCGAAGTTTGTCTCAGTTTAACCTGTAGCAGCGCAGCTAAGAATGAACGTGAAGTTGGGGGGGAAGTCGAATCAACATAGATTTTGTGTCAAATGTGACGAATGCCCTGAAATGGCTTGGAACCCTTGCTCCAGGAGAAGAACGGTGGCCGTCTACAACAGCAACTATAGAACGACCATAAAGGAAGCTAGAAATTAAACAGATAGAAAGACAGACCCCGTACGAGGGTGGTTTGGAAATTAAAGATTTATGCTAGACTCGATCGAAAGCCTTTGAAATGCCAAATGCAATGGCACAGTTTTCGCCAAAGTCCCGAAAAGAGGATGACCAGGAGTCTGAGAGGGAGATGAGAATATCGCCAGTGGAGCGTCCCAGGCGGTACCCATACTGGCGATCGGAAAGGTTCTGTTAGGAGATGTGCTGTAAAAATGTTTTGTTACAAGTCAATTTACAAACTTTAGAAATACAGGATGTTAAAGCAACTGGATGATCGTTAGATGGTTAAGAATGGCCACCCTTCTTTGGGACAGGCTGAATGAGAGCAAACTTCCAGCAAAAACGAAAGGTGCAAGTCGACAGACAAAGGAGAAAGAGTTTACCTAGGCGTTAGTATGGGACCTCGGAGCAGTGAATTATCCTGTTCGTAGAAACAACAAATTGTAACGACACCGAGCTCAGGACCATCCCACCACTTCAGATCTAATGGATGTGTTGTAGCCATGGAATTATTGCATGAGAGACTTTAAGTACCTGGGTGCTGTGATATAAAAGAGAAATGTGCAACAGAAATTAGAAGTAGAGTGGCAAGGGATGAAAAGCGACTGCTGCTATGAAGGCCTTGATAAGAAGCAGAGGTCTGAGAAAGGCCTGCATGGAGTTTTAGTGGCTTGCATATGGGTGTGAGACTGTGGTGTTGCATGAAAAGGTTCAAGCAAGAGTAAGAGGAGTGTACATGAGGCTGTTCAGGAATGTGTATGGAATACAGACTTTGAACAGGATAAGGAATAATGTGAACAGGATAAGGAATAATGCGTGGAGGAAGGAAATTTGTGGACACCAGAGTACAAGACAGTATACAGTACTTAGATGGTATGGTCATGTGAAGAGAATGAGTGTGAAGAGAATGGTGTAAAACTTATACCTGAGCGAGACTGAGGGTGAGATAGTGCGTGGTAAGAATACAGATGGATTTGCTGAATGGCTGCGTGAGAAAGCAATGTAGAGGCCAGCGAACTGACAAGCGATGGAACTGGCTGAATGCATACTGTACAGAGGAGTGTAAAACAAGGGTATGACACACTTTTTTTTTTATAACCTGATAGCCATTATATTTACTCCGTCTGATAAGTAAATATAAAGCCGCATGTACAGGTGTTCCTAATCAAGTGAAGCCTGGATCCCAGGGTTTTGACTGGTGACTGAATGCGCGTGTGGCCAGTTTCATAGGACTTGTTGATTATTTAACCTGCTGAGAAAGAGAGGCAGTCTGATGATGATGATGATGATGATGATTGATGATGATTATGATTATGATGATGATATTTTTCGGTAAGATGTAGAAACATGAACAAATGAACATGTCTAAAATTCTTTTCCAGGATCTGTATATATATCCACGACAGCTTCATTGTTCTCTCGTGCATGGCAAAAGAATTTTTTACTTCATATTATAATGACACTGGATTTATTCCATTAGGTGCATAAGTGCATTGGCATGGAACTGGATGTAGGCTTATGGGAGTATAAACAATCATGTTTCTGTATCATGGTTCGCCATCAGCAGTTTATCTTCATTCTAGACAATTGATATATTTCTGTCATTCGAAGCAGACTGACTGAAAAGTATATAAAGAGATATGAATATCTTGCCTAACTGTGTATGTTTGGTGAGTGCTGACATTCATTAACTTTTCTTTTCCATATCGAGACACATCCACTGCATGTCATTCCACTCAGCACGATGATACAAATATGTTTTTTGCCTGGCATGAGGTAATCAGTTTTCAAATGAAATTGTTAGGTCAATAACTTATATATATAAATAATGAAAGTAATATGAATATAAACTATGTTTAATTTCTGTTGACGTATATATTGTATTCTTTAATTTTAATAGTTAAATGTGTTTGGATTAATCATTATACACTGTCATCTTATAATTTCTCTTATAAATAATTAACTTCTCCATGAACTATACAAATATCAACAATATCTAGCAGAAATTATTTTTAAAAATACGACATACCACTTATCCATTACTGTATTCGTACACATTAACGCCGTGAATCATAGGCTTAAGATTCTTATCTGGATTTGAGATATATGGAGTTAAATCAGTAAATCTACCTGCAGCATTTAAGAAGAACGTTAGTTACTACCAAGCAAGAACTGGTGTGTTACAGAAGTAAAGATTTTGTATTCACTGCCAGCTTAATACATGTAGTCACTGTCCCGAGGCTCCTCCAGTGACACAGCTAGCCGTCTGGTCATTGGGGTGGAGGGGAGGGTAGTGTAAGGGGGGCGTGAGGTCGGAGTGGGGTTGGGGAGGTACGTCGTGTGTATGTGTGTGTGTGTGTGTGTGTGTGTGTGTGTGTGTGTGTGTGTGTGTGTGTGTGTAGACAGACAGAGAGATTGAAAAATTGATATCGATGTGTACAATCTACACTGCTGCCTGTCCTACTCACCAAAATATCACACAAAATTTTTTTCAAAATTAATACAACACTTGACAATAAATTCTGATATGACAGGTATTACAGTATATACAAAACGTCCCAAATCCTCTGAAAGACAAAATAGCAAACTCTGTGATAAATGATTAAATAGAAATACAATGTTAGCCTTACTTCATTAATGTTAAGAAAATAGAAAACATCACGTACTCTAACTGTTACTCAAAATAGCATTATGTAAGACTTGTGAAATAGCCAAATTTCCAATACTAATGAAGACTATTATATTCCAAAAGTTCAATGTAGCCTGTATTGAAGAGAGTCTATCTTTTGTCAGAAGTCTTAATCCCGTAAGGGTGGCCACAAACAAATCGCCTCCATGTCGCCTTGTCCCAAGCCATTTCGCTACCCTGATCCCACCTCACATCCACCTCTCTCATATACCTCTCCACTCCACTCCTCCATCTCATCCTTGGCCTCCACCCCCTCCCTCCTCCACCTCACTTACATACTCTCCTCGTCAGTCTCTCGCTCTCCATCTTCTCCACATGGCCAAACCACCTCAGTGTATTTCTCCTAACGCTTTCTATCACATCCACATCCATACCACAACGCACATTCACATCCTCATTTGTCTGTCTCTCCATGTAACTCCACGTGCTCCTCTCAGACAACTTATTTCCACTGCTCTCACCACTGACTTGTGTCCTTCCAATAAAGTCCAAGCTTCACTTCCATATGTTAGAGTTGGTATCACAATACTATACTGCAGCGACTTCTTTACTTCCATGTTCAATTCCCTGTTAACTTTTCTTCCTTGTACCCTTGCAAGCACTTCTCCCTCCAAACTTCCATCCTTATTCATCACACCACCCAAGTATTTAAATGCACTTACATTTTCCATTTCCTCATCATCCAACCTCAGTGTACATTCAGTGACTTCATTTCTCTAAAAGACCATAACTTTACTCTGCCTTACATTCACTTTCAGATTCCGTTTCTTACACACTCTCCCAAACTCATTCACCAAGCCTTGCAGTTCCACTTCGTCTTCACTTAACAACACAGTATCATCTGTAAACAACAGTACAGGAAGTTTCCAGACGGTGCCCTCTCTCATTAGGGTTGCTCCAACATCCACTGCCCTACCTTGTATCTCTTTTATAACCCCATTTGAATACAAACTGAACAACCATGGATACATGACACATCCCTGTTTCAAACCAATATTCAGAAAGAAAAATGCACTCAGTTCACCATCCACAAGCACTGCAGCCTTAGCACCCTCATACATGCTCTTCATGGCATTCAACAATTTACCATTTAGTCCATGTATTCTTAATATTTTCCACATTCCTCATCTATCCACCCTGTCATATGGTTTCTCCATATCCATTGTTACGGAACAGAGAAAGATAATGTACACTTTAAGTGAGAATACTAAAAATCACTACTGTCCCGTAAAGTTCCAGGTTCAAACAAAAAGAGTTAGGTAAAATTACAAGTTAAGTTTAATGCTCAAACTAACAACAAAACATTCAGGACTCATAAGGATAATGTAATGGCAAAAAATAGGTTAAATATATGGTTAACTGCAATAGCCTCTATTAACATGAAATTAGCAAGAGTAAATTTACCTAAGTCAGCCCTGATAAAATGAAAATACACTGGGTAATGCTCAGTTAATAAAAGATAAATTATTACAGATACAAAATATTATTAACCCGCGGCGTCCCGGGGACGTACTTCCACGTCCTCACGTTTTGTCACAGCTAATCCCGGGGACATACTTCAACATCCTGCAATTGCAAGGTTCATAATTTCCACAATTTTCAATTTTCGCGAGTCATTTTTGGTACGTATACACGTGACACCTTCCTCCACAAGATGCCAGGCAGAGACAATGCCTTACCCAGCATGACCTCCTCCCCCCCCCTGCATGCCATTGTCTCAGCAATTCACCTGTAATCAGTGACCTGGCCAGTATAGCCATGTCATGCCACGGTACGAAATTCAGGGCCAGAGTGATTCCCCAATCAATGACAATGTGGAGGACAAACTTTACATAGCATTAGAGGAAGAAACAGTTAGAAATGATGATCAGGTAATGTGGCAAAAAAAGGTCAGGTATTAGTGAGTGAAACAATGCTTATAATGCCTATATTACTGCTTGAAAACCAATATACTCTTGTACTACATATAAATTCGTAACAGTAAATAAATAAATACCGTTTATGAGTGGTGTGAAATAGTTATCCTCCCATAGAACTCGTTTTCTTTGGTGCCAGCCTGATAGAAAACCCAGTAAGGTAAGGAGGCTCTCCTACCTGTAATGAATATTTTAAACCTCAGGTGAGCGATTTCTCTATGAATTTTCGATGTTTCTCACCAAAAGCGAAAGTTTTAGCAAAAAAAAAAAAAAAAAAAAAAAAAGGGTCGAAAAATGGTCGGGATTGGGGGGTACCAGTGGTCAAAAAGTGGTCGGGACGGGGCGGGTTAATGATGACTGACAAAGAACCCTTACAAAAATCACAAAAACCTTACTAGGCCTAAGAATTAACCTTATGCTACACAGTACAAGAAAAAATGCAACAACACTTATACTCAAATTACACAGCTGCTAGATGGTTGGAGACTTCCTGAGCACTCAATAATAACTGTACAGGGGAGGACAGAGATGTGAACAAAATGAGGAGCAGATCTAAGTGGCCATGATGCAGAGACTGAGCTCATTATATAGGGGCCAGCAGAGCTTGATACAACTTGTAAGAAGGACGCACAAATGAAGCCATGGGGACAAAGATTGACAATCCCGCTCTGAACAACAGAAAGAACGACTTACTCTACTATAACGGTAGAAGGGGGGAACTGAGGCAGAACACGCTCGTGATCAAACATGCAGCATATTGTGCGTTAAAATTACACAAAGGATGATGAAATCATAGGCTATGTAACATCTCCCCACAAAGAAAAAGAAATTTACAAAGGAAATTTCTTATTACTCTAAAACAATCTGTCTAAAGTCTAGATAAGCAATCTGCAATAACATTTTCTTTCCCCTTGACATGTTGTATGTCTAATGAATACTCCTGAAGAAGTAGACTCCATCTTGTCAATCTCTGATTTTTATCTTAAACTTAATAAGGAATTTCAGTGGGTTATGATCGGTATAAATGACTATGGGGTCAAAACCAGAACACAAATAAAATGAAAAATGCTGTAAACCCAAAATCAAGGCCAAAAGCTCTTTCTCAATAGTTGAGTAGTTCTTTTGAGGTGGAGTGAACTTCTTACTGTAATCAGATACAGGATGTTCAATACCCTGATCATCCTCTTGCAGCAAAACAGCCCCAGCTCCTGTATCACTTGCATCAACAGACATCTTAAAAGGCTTAGCAAAATTTGGAGTAGCGAGCACTGGCTGACTTAATAGAATAGCTTTAAGTTTGTTGAAAGAGGATTCACAGTTATCGGTCCAGACAAATTTAACTCCCTTTTTCAGTAGGTCTGTAAGTGGTGATACAAGAATAGAAAAGTTAAGAACAAATCTCCTGTAATAACCTGCCATTCCCAAAAATCTTTGTAGCTTTTTCCTACTTTTAGGTCTGGGAAGATCACTTATAACCTGAACCTTAGCTGCTGGTGGTGCAACATGTCCATCACCAATTACGTACCCGAGGTACTGAACTTTAGCTTCACCAAACTCACACTTTGATAAATTAGCTACAAGATTAGCCTGAACCAAACGCTCAAGAAATTTACTGCCATGGCATAGGTGATCTTTCCAGTTGTCACTGAAGATTAATACATCATCAATATAAACAACACACCCTGCCAAACCCTCTGTTACAACATTCATGAGCTTCTGAAATATGGCTGGTGCATTCTTCATACCATATGGCATTACGGAACATGCAAGTCTTTCCTAGTGTTCCAAAACATGAGATCTCCCTAGCACGTTCAGTCATAGGTACTTGCCAGTATCCCTTTAACAAATCAAACTTACTTATGTACCTAGCCTTTCCGATCTTGTCTATGCAATCTTCCACGCGAGGGAGAGGGTAAGTGTCTGTTTTGGTTATCTGATTAACACGTCTGTAGTCGATGCAAAGCCGCTGTGACCCACCTGGCTTAGGGACTAGAGTGACAGGAGAACTCCACTCGCTCTGACAGAGCTTAATCATCTTGTGGTCCGACAGGTAGCCAAGCTCCTTCTGGATGAGAGGAACTTTCACTGGGTTCACACGGTAAGGAGGCAGTTTAATTGGCTTTGCGTCTCCAACATCGACATCATGCATCAACACAGTGGTTCTTCCTGGAGTGGCACGGAACACTTGCGGGTACTCCTGCAGTAATGCCGAAAACTCCTGCCTTTCCTCGGGAGGTAAATGAGAAAGCTTAGTCTGGAGATCATTCATGATATCAGGATTCTTCCCCAAACTATCACTCAGGCTCATACTGCATGAGAGAACTTCACTTGCAGACTCGGGTGGAACAGCTACAGTGCAGACTGGATTATTTCGTCCCGCATGTGATATAACTTTAGCATGTTGATGTGACAAAGTTGCTTGTTCTTTCTACGATCTGGTGTGGCGATGACATAGTTGACATCACTGAGTTTCTTCTCCACGAAATAAGGACCACTAAACTTGGCTTGAAGAGGTTGCCCATGCACCGGTAGCAGAATCAAAACCTGATCTCCTGGCTGAAAGTGGCGTAACCTGGACTTCTTATCATACCAAGTCTTCATCTTCTGAGCAGCTCCTAAATTCTCTCTCGCCAGTTGTAAAGCAGTGGACAGCCGTTCTTTGAACTTCATCACATACTCCAGCAGGTTGACGTCATCTTCCTCCGACAGCCAGCATTCCTTGAGTAGCTTAAGGGGTCCACTTACTTCATGGCCAAACAGCAGTTCAAAGGGTGAGAAGCCCAGTGATTCATTTGGAGATTCTCTTGCGGCAAATACAACGAATGGAAGACCTTTATCCCAGTCTTTCTGATGTTCCAAACAGTATTTCTTGAGCATCGATTTGAGTGTTGGATGATATCTCCAACGCTCCTTGGGTCTGGGGATGGTAAGCTGAAGACGTGATCTGGGTGATGCCCAACTCTTTCAGAGACTGCTTGAAAACGTTTGACATGAAATTACTTCCCCGGTCTGACTGTACCTCCTTGGGCAGACCAAACTTTGTGACGAACCCTAGCATTTCCTTAACCACGTTCTTTGCTGAGATATTTCTAAGTGGAATGGCTTCAGGATAACGAGTAGCCATATCAATCAGGGTCAACACATAAGAAAATCCTGAAGAAGTCTTAGGAAGAGGGCCCACAATATCCACCAACACACGGGTGAAAGGCGCCTCAAAAGGAGGAATGGGAACTAGAGGTGCAACCTTTTCGGTCTGATTACACTTCCCCTCAACTTGACAGGTGTGACAAGACTTACAATACCAGGAAACATCCCTGAAGATACCTGGCCAGTAGAAGTGTTTCAAAATGCGTGCCACAGTCTTCCTCACTCCAAGGTGTCCTGCCAAACTGGAATCATGAGCCACTCTAATGATATCCTGCCTACAAACACGAGGGATGACAACTTGATGTACAACCTCCCATTCACAGTCGGCTGATAATGTTGGGGGTCTCCACTTCCTCATAAGTACTCCTGACTTTATATAATAACAAGTAGAAGCACCAGCTGACTCTTCCTCACTGCAAGCAGAGTTAGCTAGACCTTTCAACTCAGGGTCAGCAACCTGCAACTCAACCAACTCTTGACGAGACAAATTATCAACACTACGGGGTACTGCCTCATCTGGTGAGTGGTCCAAATTAGCAAGAAAAGTGTCAGCTAAGATAACATCATCATCATCATTATCCTCTAAATCACCAGTAACTTTAGACTTAGCCCTAGTGACAGCACATGCAGGGAACACATCAGGGACATCACAGTCCTGGGACACAGCCACTGGCTCACTAGACAACTGAGGAGCTGGACACACTTGACTTCCACCAAAATCATTTCCAAGTAAGAAAGTTACACCTGACATTGGGAGTGTCTCAACCAACCCAACCATAACGGAACCATTAACAAAACCAGACTCTAAATTCACTCTGCACAGAGGGACAGAGAAATAATTATTCCCTACACCTTGTAAGATTACAGTTTCATCAGATGAATTAACATTAGAGCCTAGAACACTGGTCAGCATAAGGGATTGGCAAGCACCTGTATCACGATATATTTGAACTGATTTCCTGTCATTACTGTCCAGAGGACTGACAAAACCATCAGACAGGAAATTAGCACATGAACTCTTGAGAGTGTCACCCACGTTACTGCTCAAAAGAGGAGCTCCATCCTGAGAATTTAAGTTACCCCTCAAAGCAGGTTCAGTTAACTCAGTTAAAGAATTCTGGACACTCTCAAGAGTGGACACTAGACCAATTGACTGAATATTTAAAGACTCCTTTTTGTTCACATCACGCTGTCTCCTGAAACATTTCTCCGTAGTAAGACCAAGCTTACTACAATAAGTACATTTACTTTTCTGAAATCTAGAGGTGAAGCTGGTATTTACTTCCTGAGAAACATCATCTTTATTCTCTTTCCTGTTACCTGTACTCTGAGTAGAGGCAACGTACTTACTCTCAGCTCTCCCTTTTTCTTTAGAATATCTCTTGTGAGTGAGAACATATTCATCAGCTAAAACTGCAGCATCAGACAAATTATCTATTCTTTTCTCATCAAGATATAGGCTTACATCTTTATAAATACACCTCTTGAAGTCCTCCAGCAAAATCATCTGCTTAAATTTACCAAAATCAGAATCCACATTCTTAGAATTTAACCACTGCTCTAACAGATCTTCTTTGATTTTTGCATACTCAACATGGGATTGCTTATCTTGCTTGTAAGTTGTCCTAAATTTTACTCTATAGGCTTCAGGAACAAGCTCATAGGCCTTAAGAATCAAGCTCTTAACTACATCATAATTATCAGATTGATCCTGAGGCAAAGATGCATAAGTTACTTGAGCTTTACCGGTGAGAACAGTTTGAAGGAGTACTGGCCAATACTTTTTGGGCCAATTAAAACCTGTAGCTACCCTCTCAAACAACTGAAAATACTTTGTTAAATCAGATTCATTAAAAGGAGGGACAAGTTTAACATTTTTAGCCACATCAAAATCATCAGAGCTAGATGATCCAGTTCCACCTTGTTTCATGCGATACTCATGGTCTGCCTGAATCCTGGCAAGTTCAATTTGTGCCTGTATCTGTGCCTCCTGAATACGAGCCTGAGACTCCGCCTCCTTAGCCTGAGACTCAGCCTCCTTAGCACGTGCTTGAAATTCAGCCTCCTTAACACGAGACTCCGCCTCCTTAGCCTGAGACTCCTGCAGGGCTAGCTGTAACTTAGCTAAATCAATCTGAGTTTGCTCATTTCGAGGAGTTACATTAAACAAGCATTCATTAATCATGTCAACAATTTGATCTTTAGAATGATGAGAGCGAACAGCAATTCCCAATTGTTGAGCAACAAGCTTAAGTTCATTCTTTGTTCTGTTTTCTACATCCAACACTGTTTGCACATTTGACAAAAAATCTTTGGCTTCATCAAGCGTAGTAATAGTAAACATCATGAATAAGTAACAGTCACAAAATATCAAGCAATATCCTTATGATAATATCCTGAATATCCTGATATGAGGTCGCCAAATTTATGTTAAGGAACAGAAAAAGATAATGTACACTTTAAGTGAGAATACTAAAAATCACTACTGTCCCGTAAAGTTCCAGGTTCAAACAAAAAGAGTTAGGTAAAATTACAAGTTAAGTTTAATGCTCAAACTAACAACAAAACATTCAGGACTCATAAGGATAATGTAATGGCAAAAAATAGGTTAAATATATGGTTAACTGCAATAGCCTCTATTAACATGAAATTAGCAAGAGTAAATTTACCTAAGTCAGCCCTGATAAAATGAAAATACACTGGGTAATGCTCAGTTAGTGCAAGATAAATTATTACAGATATAAAATATTATTAATGATGACTGACAAAGAACCCTTACACAAATCACAAAAACCTTACTAGGCCTAAGAATTAACCTTATGCTACACAGTGCAAGAAAAAATGCAACAACACTTATACTTAAATTACACAGCTGCTAGATGGTTGGAGACTTCCTGAGCACTCAATAATAACTGTACAAGGGAGGACAGAGATGTGAACAAAATGAGGAGCAGATCTAAGTGGCCATGATGCAGAGACTGAGCTCATTATATAGGGGCCAGCAGAGCTTGATACAACTTGTAAGAAGGACGCGCAAATGAAGCCATGGGGACAAAGATTGACAATCCCGCTCTGAACAACAGAAAGAACGACTTACTCTACTATAACGGTAGAAAGGGGGAACTGAGGCAGAACACGCTCGTGATCAAACATGCAGCATACTGTGCGTTAAAATTACACAAAGGATGATGAAATCATAGGCTATGTAACACCATGAAGGCCACAAATAACTTCATTCCCTTCTCTAGAAACATTTCCGCTTCAGACCTAAGAATGAATATCTGATCAACACAACCTCTTTCCTTCCTAAAAATCTCCCTGTTCTTCATCAACTAATTCCTCTGTTTTTCCCGAGCTCTGCCAGTAAGTATCCTGCCATATACTTTTCATATTACACTCAGAAGACAAAAGTCCCTATGATTACCACAATGAAGAGAGAATACTTCATAATAATGCAGGCTGAAGTTTATTATCGTTTTCTTGTGTATGTCTTGGAATGGCTTGATTCTTTTGATATTGTCACTGACCAAAAATTTCTGTGCTAACTCATCCATGTGTGTTGAGTGAGGGAGAGTCTGGGGGAGCTTCAGCAACTTGTGGGGGAGGGGGGGAGCGCACCCACCCTAGCTTCACTACTGGGCTTCCGTGGTGAAACAAAAATGTGCAATATCTACTAGTCTTCAAATTAGGTCAGAGAAACAAAATGCTCATTTGCATTAACAACGTTATGTAAAATAATTGAGTTAACCGTTTCTCTTTCTACCGCTTTCATCTTTCCATATTTTTTAATGTAATCTAGGTACAGTAATAAGTATTTACTAATCCCACATTTGCTGCGCGTTATCGAGATTCATCAAAAAGTATCTGACCTCAGTTTTAGTACACAGTTTTGTCAGTCAGTATGATTACGATTTTTGTAATTTTGTATTACTTTGTACTCACATAATCATGGCTTTAATCAGGAACGAGTTTTTTTCCCTTCAGGTTTGAGCCGAACCTATCTGCTGAACGGAGAACCATGGCATATATTAAAGTTTTTGCATTAATACATAAGAATAGAGCTTCCCAGGGATCAAAAGACAAAACAGCATTAAACAGTTTTACTGCATGATGGTCTCTCATCCAAGGCAGAACATGTTGACACGTACCTGAAGGATATCTCCCTCTAGTATGGCAAATGGAATGGGCCTTCAAACCGCAGTCGACATCGTCCACTGCACGACGAACTTTCGGGATAATGCCGCAAAATGTTGTGGGGCCATTAGGTTCATAAACTCCGACCACCGTACCAGCAAGACGTCCTTCTGGTCCGCTCTGAGAATACCCATAGCTAAGTGCTCTGTTTCAGTGTTTTGCGTGTGTGATTACAATAGTGTGATAGTCCAGAGTTTGGGTGAGTGATCTGGCTGATTGTCTGGTTGCTAAGTGTAGTTTGTGAAGTGTAAATACGGTTTGTTCAACGTCTGTGAGTGTTGTTGGTGGATGAGTGTTTGATTAGCTTTGATGGATGGTACTGAATAATAGACTCAGTTTATTTCTGTGGATCTCTGTGACTGAGTGTAGAGTGCTTTGGACGGTGATCTGTACCGCTCTAGGGTAAGAAAAAACAATTTATATCATGTAAATAGTTTTGTTTTACCTTGGCGCCGATACGCAGTTACTTCAGCCGTCTCCCACTAGAGGGCCGGACGAGTTACCCCCGGTAAACAGTAAGAATTTGAGCTTTGTGTGTGTGTATATATATATATATATATATATATATATATATATATATATATATATATATATATATTGGTCTCAGAACTAATTTAGTATTAATGGATTAAGATAGGATTTTTTACTATACCAGTGATCCATTATTTTATCATTGTAATCGATAAATCAGCAAAACAAGGGATCACGACAGCGTTTGTCTACATTTTCGACACAAGGCAAGTCTTGCCGTTATTGCCCAACATTTTTTTCTTTCTACTTGCACTAATTTTTACAGTGAAATATCTCTCCCATTTCTTTACAGGTAACCGTGTTGTGACTTTATTGTTATATTTTAGATTGTAGTATAATTTTCTTTCTCCATTCCAGGTAACGGTTAGCTTTCCTTTCTTTGGAACAAATTACTGATAAATGCTCTGCAGGTGTACTTCGCTAACCAGTAAGGCAGTCATTCCTGTACAGTTTTAAACAGCAAGACTCCCCACCAGCGAGACCTTCATTTGTAAGAATTACATAAATTGTTATTGTTTTACTAGCAGATTTTGTAAAGTAACTGATTATTGTTCCAGTACCTCTTCCAGGTGCTAATCAGCAATCTCTGATTCTGTTTCTTTTATAGGTCTTTGCAGTAACTTTGATTTTCAGAATGCCGCGGAACATTATTTGTGTAGCCTGCTCCGATAGTTTCACCGGATCCTTTTATAAGGACCATTCCTTTGTTTGCAGGATGTGCAAACTACATCAGAGCTTGGAAGACAAGCTTACCGAAGCCACAAATAAAATTAACAGCCTGACTCATAAAGTTGATGTGCTGGAGGAGTTCATTGCCAGCAACGTTGGACATACTGCGGAGGATAGCCCCACTGCTCAGCCAGCCGTTGTCCAGGCTGACCATCCTCCTCCCGCTGTAGTTACTTCTCCCCCCGCCATACAGAATGAGTTCCAGCCAGTGCAGAATGGTGCCAGGTTTGTGAGAAAAAGGAACATCATTCCAGTAACCATGTACAACAAATTTCAGATTCTCGCAGCAGTACAAGAAGAGCCCCACGAGGCACGGGTTGTGGGGGACTCCATCATCCTTGGTCAGTTGGTGCAATTTTGTGGCCGGGCACCCTCTAAAAGAAAGCGTTTTTGTATTCCAGGTGCAGGAGTAGATGACGTAACAGAGGCTGTGGATGACATTTTTGAGAATGTGGAAAATGACAGCCTTGTTATCATTCATACAGGTACCAATGATGACATGCGAACCCAATCAGAGGAGCTGATGGAGAAGTACAGGAAGATGATTCGACGCTACAAGGAGAAAACTAACCATATTTTAATTTTAAGCATACTCCCGCGGATTAATGCGGGGAATGCCTTCTTCAGCAGAGCATTTAGTATTATTAACAGAGTCAAGTCACTTTGCTTACAGGAAGGAGTTGAGTTCATCGACATGTGGAACCAGTTTTATGAGCAGCATACACTATTTGCGAATGATGGACTACACTTGAATGCCGTTGGTTCTGCCCGTCTCGGTCGTTTGCTTAATGATGCCGTAAATTTTTTCTGGAGAAAAAACAAGCATCACGGGAGGCAAATGTAGATGTCATATGATCTGATGAATCAATAAATGATGGAAGCTCCCCACATCGGAAAGGAAAACACATTAAAGCAATCCTTGCAAATGCGCGTAGTTTACATAATAAATTTTCTGATTTAAAGGCCGTTGTCTTTACTGAAGAGTAAAAGTAGATGATGTATACCCCAATTTCCACTCAACGCTGGTGAGTCGCAGGGATCAGTTCTGGCGCCAACCCCGTTCCTGGTTCATATTAATGGTCTCTTATCTGTCACTCACAATCCCATCCACTCATATGCAGATGACTCAACACTACCTAGTTCATTCACACTCAGACACCCATTTATAAAGTCTAATAATTCTACCTCTCAGCTCAGTACAGCCATCTCCATAAATCGAGACCTATCTACGATCAGTTAATGGGGACAAAACGACCTAGTCTCATTTAATGCTGGTAAAACTAAATATATACAATTTACTAATAGACAGATCTTGCCAGATTCTATATTGCTTTCAGTGCAACTAATATTCCTATCTCCAAAAGTATTGAAATTCTCGGCGTCTCACTTAACAATGCCCTCAGCTAGACCTCTCATGTTAGATCACTTGCTAAAACTGACTCAAAGAAACTTGGATTAATGTACAGAGTCCGTAACTTCTTCACTGACGAGCAATTAGCTATAATTTATAAGAGTCATGTGCACTCTCAGCTTGAATATTGCTCACCCTCGTGGAATGGATGTGGAAAGGTTGCATTAAAACAACTAGACAAAATTCAGAACAAAGCTGTTAGAATCATTAACAACCCTGCCATTACAAATAAACTACCTTCCCTACAAGTAAGAAGGAATGTTGCCTCCCTTGCATTATTTTACAGATATTTTTATGGCAAATGCTCAGACGAAATTGCGTCCATGGTGCCGCCTCTCCATGCCTTTCCTCGTGCTACACGGGCATCTGGTAGCGCTCATGACTGGAATGTCACTCAGCCATATTGCAGAACTTCTACCTATCAGAATTCTTTCATTCCCCGAACTGCATCTCCCTGGAACTCGCTTCCCCTGAGTTGTTTCTCTCCAAATTTCAACCGACAGCTGTATGTATGTATGTATCTCAGTTATTTGTGGTGCAGTTCTAAGGAATATAATTGTACCTGAAAGATAGGTTACTCCAAGCTGGCACATGGAATGGGAAATGAAAGAGAGCCAGTATCGTTTAAATCAGAATGTCTAGGCTCGAAACAGCCGCAGACGTCCTCACCACCATTGGGTTCATTGGAGTTCCATTCTTCTGAAGTCACGGGACGTCCCGATAACGACGTCCTTCCCTTGACTCCAACCCATACCCAACCTGGAAATGCTATGTGGAAGCATGGCAAATAGTTTATGGTTGGAAGGATCACAGAAATTAAGTACGTTCTGTGACATATAAGCTTTCCAAGTGGCTTGTGACACTGCTGTCACCTTTTGCGGGGACCATTTCTGACTCCTTTGTATATAACAATATGGATCTGGTTGGGATACTAAAATCACTTACTGCTATGTATTGTTACAAATTAGTTTATTTTGATATTAAATCACTATTCGCCGATGTTCCTTTTAAAAATGTATCGTCTTTCCTGCCAAATGTTCTGGCAATCAACACTGATAATATTTCATGTAGTGTCGTATCGTTTATAATGGCTCCAACATGTTCGTATAGCCTACGCCAGCGTTGGTCACCTAACGGCGGCTTTCCGCCCTGTTCAGTATCTGGCAACCTCCTTATTCAGTCTCTTATCCCTGAGGCCACACTCTATAACCTCGTCTTAAGTCTTTTTCGGTCTTCCTCTCGCAGTCCTACGCACGACGTTCACACTTACCACTTTCCGCACCCAACTGTCAGCTTCCATCCTCTCATGCCGAGACCATCTCAATCTACTCCTAATCACAACACCAATACACTCCTATCCCATCCTTCCTCGCAACTCTTCAGTCGTAAACCTAGCATTGTGAAAACATGATTTAACTAATAAGGTTGTGTACAGCAAATTCATCCTTTGTATTAGTGGGTAAATGTTGCTCACGTAAATTACCCTGTGCTTGCAAATATTTACGTGGATTGTTGTGAGAGTATTTTTTTTTTTATGTCGATAATGGAGGAAAACATAGATTGGCTCCGCTACGTTGATGACATCCTTAATTTTTGGCCTTACAACCTTCCCAGTGATGAGCAACTAGTTAGACTAAATTCATTAGCCTCAACCATAAAGTTTGCTCATTAAATGGAAATGGATTATGTAGTACCCTTCTAGGATGTTGAAATCATCAGAGATGAATGAGTTCTGAAGATGAAAGTATACAGAATACCTACAACTATAATATTTTATTTGTATTATTATTCAGACCATCAAACTAACGAAAAAAGGTCTGTCTACTTATCTATACATTTGTGAAAATATTGGATTTCAGGTCCGCAGTTTTTAGATGAAGAATTAAAGATGATTCTGCATTGGGACGAAACTAGAATATCCATTCAGTTTACTAACCCAGTACCGTAATACAGAATGGAAACATTTCTGTGGAGCCAAGATAAATAAACCAAAACGCCATACCAGCCAAAGTACCTTTGCTCTCCCATTCCATGAATATTTTTTGGTGCTTACATACTGGAAAAAAAAAATGTACAGGTACTGTAGCTTTCAAGTGTGAAAACTCCATCACGAAAACCCTAATTGAGAACAGCCCATCGAACGATTCAGGTGTAGTATACAAAATGTCATGCAAAAAAAAAATATATATATAAATTCAGGACAATCTGGAAAAGACTTGGAAACCAGAATCTTGCAGCATATATATAGTGTAAGGACAGTCCAACAGATAAGTGGCTTATTCCATCACAAAGCATCTAATTCTCACCACACTGATTGGGCAGGTTCTAAGATAACAGCAAGTAGCAAGGTCTAAAAAGCTTCGATGAAAGAAATGTAACTGAATCACGCCTATTCTCTGGCACATATGAGAGTAACGTAAACATGGCCATGGTCATTTTCAGCGTGATAAATGGTTAATAGTATAAGATAAAAACAGTACCCCCCAGACTAACGTTCCATGTATAAGCTTGCCATGATTTAGGATATTAGTTCAGCCTAGGTGAGGTGAGGTCATGGTACGTCAGGTCAGGTCAGGTCAGTCCCTCTATGTTCTGTGTGCCCCATCCTGTTGCTGGTGTGTATGTGGGAACTACACCCTCAAGTAAACCCGAAGAAAGTTCCGCCTTATACACCTGCCCGCCAGTTCGGACCATTATGCGTGAGACAACGATTAGTGAAGCAGTAGCCAGACACTCAAATATTTGGTTCCACTGTGTGGGAGGGGAGAGGTTAAGGGAGGAGGAAGGCTGGGGGAGCTGATAGTTCCTACCCCTCCATCTTCCATCCCCATCCTTCTCACACAGTCACCAGATGGATGAATGTTGGCTACTGCTTCGCTACCACTTGTCTCAGATTTAATACTTCGAAGTGGTGAGCGAGTGTATAACGCGGAACTTTCCTCGAGTGTACGAGTATCTACGTCACTGTCTGAATATATAACACGCGAAAGTACTTACTGTCTCCGGCGGACTTTGATGGATGGTTGTGAAGAGTGAAGACTTGTTTCTGAGCTCTCGTCTAGCTGCAGGGTTGCCTCACCGGCTTCAGCTTTTTCTTTTTTTGCCACAAGGGCGTTTTTCAATAAAGTTAGGTTAGCTAGAACTAATTTTCCTCCCTGGCCTTAGTAGATATAGTAGGTGTCTATATCTAATTTCTGAGATTGCCTTTGCTTACTCACCTCTGGAGTGTACCCCCCACTGATCGCTCTGGGGTGTGAGTTACACACGGGCGCGTCCTCCCGAGAGTGGTTTGAGAGGGTAATCTCAGCCTAGGTGGGTCTTCCCCAGGTACTTTGCCCCTTGGTCGTTTTTCTCTTTCTTCCCACTTCCCCTTCACGGGGGAAGTGGTAGCTATGATGGACCCCCCTACTGCCTCCCCCCCCTTCAGGGGGGGAGGTAGTCCTGACGACATCCCTACCGTGACTGACCGGCCCCAGACTGACGGACGCCAGACTCGTTCCCCGCTTGACATCCCTGTAAATAACGCGACCTTTGTAACTCTTCATGCTCTAGGTTCTACTCCCCTGTCCAGACTCAATCCCTTCATTGTCAAGAAGGTGATTGACCACTGTGCAGGAGAGGTGGAACAAGTTAAAAAACTTGGAAATGGAGACCTCCTAGTAAAGACATTCAACTCAGCTCAGGTTAAAGACTTGCTAAAGCTGCGTAAGTTTCACTGTCATGATATCGAGGCCAAGATCCCAACATCCATGAATTCCTGCAAGGGTGTTATCACTTGCAGGGATCTCATGGTGATGAGTGAGGAAGAAATCATACAGGAACTTGCTCAGCAGGATGTAATTGATGCCAGATTCATCACTCGTTATCAGGAAGGCGTAAGGACGAAGACAGCCACTGTTATCCTCACTTTTGGCAAAGTTTTGCTACCTACAAATGTCAAAGTAGGATATGAAATTGTAAATGTAAGACCGTACATCCCGAATCCCCTTCGTTGTTCAAAATGTCAGCTCTATGGACATCATGAAAAGGCTTGTCGGGCTTCCAACATTGTGTGTGGCAAGTGTGCGGCTGTAGGTCACTCTGCTGACAACTGTACATCCGAGACTGAGTGCTGCTTTCACTGTAAGGATGCTCACTCCACTTCCTCTAGGGCTTGTCCCAAGTGGAAGGAGGAGAAAGAGGTCTGCACGGTGAAAGCGACTGAGGGCATATCCTTTTATGATGCTAGGAAGAAGGTGAAGGAGTTGCATGCAACTCCCAAGCCTAATGTCTCCTATGCATCGACGGTTGTGTCCCGTCCCGTGATGTGCACCGTAGAGACACAGACTGACCTTACCTTCGCTCCACATGCCACATGCCCTACCTCTAAGTCTAGACCCCCTGTACGTTCCAACTCTCTTACAGACATCCCTGTCGCCACTTCTTACTCTCAGGCTGCTGCTGCTCCTTCGCAGTCGGTGCGGCCAAAAACGAAGCCCGACAAGTCTGATAAGATTAATCTGACCACCCTCACAAAACAGTCTCGTCCTCACGTTCTTCCAGTTCCCACTCCAGCGAGGGAGAGGAAGGTTAGCTCTTCCTCGGGGGAGTCAGGGAACCTCGTAATTGACGATAATATGGAGGTTTCCGTGAACAAGCACCGGGATAGGTCCCCCGGTAGTCGCTCGCCTTCTGGCGGGCGACAAAAAAAGACGAAGCACACTGGCCCCCAACGAAAATCTTAAACCGCCGCATTCACTATACTACAGTGGAATTGTAGAGGTATTGGGAATAAGTTACACAATATAGCAATCTTGCTTTCTATACACAGGCCAGACATTGTTTGTTTACAGGAGACGCGCCTGGAGGATCGTCCTGATCCTCCACAGTTCAAACACCACCACTCGTATAGAAGATATGAAGGTCACGGAGTTGCCATTTACACACACAAATCACACCCACAAACGGAAGTGATTCTAAATTCTACTCTGGAAGCGGTCGCGTGCAGAGTAAAATTTAATAACACGTATCTGTCTATTTGCTCTCTGTACTGTCCTCCACATGGCCCCATTGATAGTGATGCTTTAAATTCACTAGTGGAACACCTGCCTGGAAATAAGTTAGTGTTGGGCGATTTTAACGTCCATCACTATCAATGGGGTAGCTTGAGGATTGATGGTCGTGGGGAGCAAGTAGCCGACCTAATACTACAGTCCAACCTCTGTCTTCTGAACGATGGTAGAGCGACTCGTGTAGATGATCGTACTGGTAACTTTTCGGCCATTGACTTATCTTTGGCCTCCCCTGGTATACATCAAGATCTCTCATGGGACCCTTACGACGACTCCTTGGGAAGTGATCATTTACCCATCTGTCTTTCTTATACACGCGACATCATTTCGGACCCTCCACCTCCAAAATTTAACTATAAGAAAGCAGATTGGGGATCCTTCTCAAGGATCGCCAATTTAGATATATCTAGGGAGACCATAGATGTTAAGATCGAAAATATAACTACTTCCATATTACACGCAGCTGAGGCTGCTATTCCCAAGACTTCTACAGTTCATGCGAAGCATAGAGCACATTGGTGGACGCCGGATTGCCGACAAGCATTAAGAAAACGCAATAGGAGATACAGGATTTTTGATAGTCAGCCCACTGAGGAAAATTTTATTGCATACAAACAGGCACGGGCTGAGGCAAGGAGAATAATAAGAAGGGCTAAACGTGACTCCTGGCGGTCCTTTGTGTCCACGGTGACTCGTACAACACCATTACATAAAGTCTGGTCCACTATAAGATTATTAAATAATAAACGCCCATACTTCCCTGTCACCACCTTGCAGGTGAATAACACCACCTATGACGAGCCCATGGACGTTGCTAACATCCTCGCCAGGAGTTTTTCTCATGTAAGTAGCTCAGCCAATTATGACCCGCGTTTCCAAAATCATTAATGCACGGCTGAGCTACAGATATTAGACTTTGCCACAGAAGACGTAAACTCCCCGTACAACCAAGAGATTATGGTAGATGAACTGCTCCTTGCCCTTAAATCCTGTAAAGACACCAGCCCTGGACCAGACACCATCACGTACGGTATGATCCAGCATCTTAATCAGGACAACCTGATTAAGATGTTAGCATTGTACAATGAGATTTGGGCGTCTCGAACGTTCCCAAACTCATGGCACTTTGCTCACGTCATACCGATACCCAAAGAGGCTGGTCGTCTTATGAATCCCACTTCATTTCGTCCTATTGTGTTGACTTCGTCCTATTGTGTCATGGAACGTATGGTTAACAATAGGCTTCTTTTTGTTTTAGAGTCGAAGAATTTGTTAAATGATCAACAATGTGGCTTCCGTAAATACAGAAGTTCACTAGATCATTTAATGAATTTGGAGCATTGTATTGCAGAGGCATTTGCCAATAAAGAATTCATGATAGGGGTGTTCCTGGACATCCATAAAGCCTATGACATGACCTGGCGACACGGTATATTAATGAAGCTCTATGCTTATGGTTTAAGAGGAAATTTGCCTGTTTTTATTTCAAATTTCTTAAGGGACAGAACTTTCTCTGTCAAATTGCACCGTAACGTAACATCGGATATATTTATCCAGGAAAACGGGGTGCCACAGGGAAGTGTGCTTAGTCCTACTTTATTTAGTATTATGATCAATGATATTCTGTCATCAGCTCCCATCCCGGGGAATCTTAAATACTCACTCTACACTGACGATTGTGCAATATGGCACTCTTCCCGTTATGCACAATTTTCGGCTGGGCGGATTCAAGCAGCTCTTGACTCCGTCCACCAATGGGCCTTGCAGTGGGGATTTAAGTTTTCCGTACATCAGTGTGCCGCTATAGTTTTCACTAATCGTAACGTACCTAATTTGTGCTTAACTTTGGATAATCAGGCGGTACCTTTTCAAAATTCTGTAAAATTTTTAGGACTACATTTTGATCGTAGAATGAATTTTAAACCACGTTAATACTTTGCTTGCTCGTTGTGATAAACCGTTAAATGTCCCCAAGTACCTAGCAGGTACTACCTGGGGTGCCGACAGAAAATCTTTATTAATGGTGTATAAGTCCCTTATTCGATCAAAGCTAGACTATGGCGCACAGGTGTATGGCTCGGCATCTGATGCCACGCTGAAAGGATTGGATGTGTTACAGAATAAATGCTTGCGAATGTGTCTTGGAGCTGTACGGTGTACCCGTGTGGCTCGTATGGAAGTGGAGGCGAATGTGCCTCCCCTCCGTATTCGCCGTGACCACCTGGCCTTGTCCTACGGCATAAGGACATTAAGAAAAAGTAATATCGGCAATGTGGCCTGTACCCCCCCTGCGTCAATACCACGACCTTCTGCGGGGGGTGCGTCGGCCACTTGCCGCTCGCCTCCACTTACTGACTCAGGAGCTTGATGTGGACCCCAGTGACTGTGACAAGTTGGTGCTTAAAAATATAGCGCCTTGGGAGCCACCCGGCTTTACAGTCGATGTTACATGGCTCCCAGCACCAAAGGCCAAGGCGACGGAGGCGGAGGTCCACCACTTGTTTCGTAACATAATTGTTCGTCACTTGGGGTCCCATCAATTGTACAACGACGGCTCCAAGTCGAGTGAATGTGTGGGTGCAAGTGTGTGGTCGACTGAATGTGCCCTCAGGTATCGGTTGCCGACTCATACATCTGTGTTTACTTCAGAACTTTTTGCTATTGACAAAGCCATAGACTATGCTCTCAATTCTAGACATGACTCATTTGTCATATTTTCAGATTCAAAATCAGCCCTTCAGGCAATTGCATCTTGCACTACTGACTCTCATGAGATCCAGGGCCGCATCGTTAATAAGTTGCATTCTTGCAACAACTCATTCACGCTGATCTGGGTGCCTGGTCATTGTCGTATCTACGGCAATGAGCAGGCTGACTTACTTGCAAAGTCGGGTGAAGAGCTCGAGGAGACTTGGGACGTTCCTCGTGATCTACGGTCGAGTCTATCTCTCGGAAAGAAATCAATAAATCTTCTGTGGCAAGGTCAGTGGACCAGACTAAATATTCCAACTTGTAAGCCGTACCTGGGCGACTGGGACACTGCCAACCGTCCCAGTCGCCTAGAAGAAAAAGTGTTGGCACGGCTAAGGCTTAATGCCACCATTGTAACCCACATAAAACCATATATGGAAAGACGCTTCCCACCGCACTGTGACATCTGTAATGCGGTGTTATCTATTAGTCATATCATCCTGCGCTGTCGGCGATTTATTCGTGAACGCGCTTCACTTATAAATTACTGCGGCGCAGTAGATGTCCCCTTCACCCTTTCCACCATCCTGGGTGATGGGGACATTGTTATGACTGATAAATTGATGGCTTTCTTGAGAGAGACCGGACTAATCAGAGTGATGTGACTTTTTTACTGCGTGGTTATGGTTTTTATGAAGAGTTAATATGTATATATTGTAATATTAATTAGGGTTGACAGTTGACATATTTTAAATAGTTCCTCCTCCCACCGATCTATTTCTAATATAGATGTCCCCTACATTAAGCCAAGTTCCTCGCCTGACAGTCACCAGCTGATGAGTGCAAGTGTGCAATATAGGAAGGTATTGGGCACTTGCAGTCGATGGTGGTCTGCTGGGCGAGGTTCTTCTACTTTTTGTACAAATTATGTAAATACATTATATTATCTTGCTTAAGTTATTCTAATTAGGGACGACAGCTGACGTATATGGAAATGTTCCTGACTCGCCTGGTTCCCTTTCATATATTGATGTCCCCTATATTAGGTTGTGCCTCGACTGACAGTTACCAGGTGATGAGTGCAGGTATGTAATGTAGAAAGGCATTACATATCTGTAGTCGATGGTGTTCTGTTAATCGAGGTATTTTTACCATTAGTGTAGGTCTAGCTATTTGTCTCTGTAGGAATTAGTATAGGTTAGCGATTTGTCTGTTAGGTGATTAGTTTTAGGGTCTTTAGATTAGTTTTCCTTTATAATATAAGGTATAAAAATAAAAAACCAAGAAAAAAAAAAAAATAAAAAAAAATAAATAAGATTAAAATTATTATATATATATGTAAGTTTGCATGAAAGTGTGTTTGTATGTATGCATGGAAGTGTGTGTGTGTGTGTGTGTGTGTATGTATGTATATATATATGTTTGTATATATATGTATATATGTTTAAATGTATATACATATATATATATATATATATATATATATATATATATATATATATATATATATATATATATATATATATATATACGGCCTTAATAACCAGGGGCTTCGGCCCCAATGGTTGATAGGCCGGAAAAAAAAAAAAAAAAAAATACTGTCTCCGGGACTTTGATGAATGGTTGCAGAGAGAGACGACGTGTGCTGATCTCTCCTCTAGCTGCAGGGCTGCCTCACCGGCTTTAGTTCTTTTTTTTTTTTCACCCTTCTGGTGCTCGATAGGATAGTTAGTACTCATTTTCCTCCTCTTCCTGTTAGTTAGAACAGTAGGTGTCTGTTCTACTATACTGAGTTTACCTTTATTTATCGCCCACGGAGGGTCCCCCCCACTGATCGCCCTTGGGCGTGAATAAACGCGGTCGGGCCTCCCTGGAGTGGTTTGAGAGGGCAACCTCAGACTTAGGTGTGTGGTCCCCGGTTGATTGGCCATTGCTTGTTTTCTCTACTCCTTCCCACTTCCCCCGTTAGGGGGGAGTGGTACTATGGCGGACGTCCCTACTGCCTCCCCCCCCTTAAGGGGGGGAGGTGGTCCTGACCGACCCCCGATCGAACCACGGACTGACAGCCTCCAAACAGAATGACCCCAGACTCGTCTGCCCCGTGACATAAATGTAAATAACGCTGAATTCGTTCTCATCCATGCTCTAGGTTCCACTCCCTTGAGCAGTCTCAATCCCTTCATGATTAAGAAGGTTATTGATGGCTGTGCTGGGGAGGTGGAACAAGTAAAAAAACTTGCAAACGGAGACCTCCTCGTAAAGACTTGCAATTCTTCCCAGGGTAAGGACTTGTTGAAGCTGCGCAAGTTTCATATCTATGATGTCGAAGCCAAGATCCCAACTTCCATGAATTCCTGCAAGGGTGTTATCACTTGCAGGGATCTCATGGTGATGAGTGAGGAAGAGATCATAGAGGAACTTGCTCAGCAAGATGTCATCGATGCTAGATTTATCACCAGATTTTCGGAAGGTGTCAGGACAAAGACTGCAACCGTCATTCTAACTTTTGGTAAAGTGTCACTGCCTAGCCAAGTAAAAATCGGCTACGAAATTGTTCATGTCCGGCCATACATCCCCAACCCTTTCCGTTGTATGAAATGCCAGTTATATGGGCATGGTGCAAAGACTTGCCGGGCTTCCCAGCCAGTGTGTGGCAAGTGTGCAAGCCAAGGTCATGATGCCGACCATTGTACATCCGAGACGGTCTGTTGCTTTCACTGCAAGGGCGCTCACTCCACTTCCTCTAGGGATTGTCCCAAGTGGAAGGAGGAGAAGGAGGTCTGCACAGTGAAGGCAACGGAGGGCATTTCCTACTACGAAGCTAGGAAAAAGGTGAAGGAGTTGCATGCAGCTCCCACGCCGAATAGGTCCTATGCTTCGGCGGTAATGTCCCGTCCTGTGATGTGCTCTGTAGAGACTCAGACTGATCTTGTCCTTCTCCGTCCTGTCACTCACAGTACCTCTCAATCTCGACCTCCCCTCCGCTCCAACTCTCTCACTGACATCCCTAAGCTTTCAACCTATTCTCAGGCTGCTGCTGCCTCTCCATCAGTACGGCCTAAAGCGAAGCCCGACAAGTCTAGTAAAAGTAACATGACCACCCTCACAAAACAGTCTCGTCCTCACGTTCTTCCAGTTCCCACTCCAGCGAGGGAGAGGAAGGTTAGCTCTTCCTCGGGGAGTCAGGGAACCTCATAATTAACGATAATATGGAGGTTTCCGTGAACAATCACCGGGATAGGTCCCCCGGTAGTCACTCGCCTTCTGGCGGGCGACAAAAAAAGACGAAGCACACTGGCCCCTAACGAAAATCTTAAACCGCCGCATTCACCTTATTACAGTGGAATTGTAGAGGTATTGGGAATAAGTTACAAAATATAGCAATCTTGCTTTCTATACACAGGCCAGATGTTGTTTGTTTACAGGAGACGCGCCTGGAGGATCGTCCTGATCCTCCACAGTTCAAACACTACCACTCGTATAGAAGATATGAAGGTCACGGAGTTGCCATTTACACACACAAATCACACCCACAAACGGAAGTGATTCTAAATTCTACTCTGGAAGCTGTCGCATACAGAGTAAAATTTAATAACACGTATCTGTCTATTTGCTCTCTGTACTGTCCTCCACATGGCCCCATTGATAGTGATGCTTTAAATTCACTAGGGGAACATCTGCCTGGAAATAAGTTAGTGCTGGGCGATTTTAACGCCCATCACTATCAATGGGGTAGCTTGAGGATTGATGGTCATGGGGAGCAAGTAGCCGACCTAATACTACAGTCCAACCTCTGTCTTCTGAACGATGGTAGAGCGACTCGTGTAGATGATCGTACTGGTAACTTTTCGGTCATTGACTTATCTCTGGCCTCCCCTGGTATACATCAAGATCTCTCATGGGACCCTTATGACGGCTCCTTGGGAAGTGATCATTTACCCATCTGTCTTTCTTATACACGCGACATCATTTCGTACCCTCCACCTCCAAAATTTAACTATAAGAAAGCAGATTGGGGATCCTTCTCAAGGATCGCCAATGTAGATATATCTGGGGAGACCATGGATGTTAAGGTCGAAAATATAACTACTTCCATATTACACGCAGCTGAGGCTGCTATTCCCAAGACTTCTACAGTTCATGCGAAGTATAGAGCATGGACGCCAGATTGCTGACAAGCATTAAGAAAACGCAATAGGAGATACAGAATTTTTGATAGTCAGCCCACTGAGGAAAACTTTATTGCATACAAACAGACACGGGCTGAGGCAAGGAGAATAATAAGAAGGGCCAAATGTGACTCCTGGCGGTCCTTTGTGTCCACGGTGACTCGTACAACACCATTACGTAAAGTCTGGTCCACTATAAGAACATTAAATAATAAAGGCCCATATTTTCCAATCACCACCCTTCAGGTTAATAATAACATCTATGACGAGCCCGTGGACGTTGCTAACATCCTCGCCAGGAGTTTTTCTCATGTAAGTAGCTCAGCCAATTATGATCCGCGTTTTCAACATCATAAACGCATGGCCGAGCTACAGATATTAGACTTTGCCACAGAAGACGTAGACTCCCCTTACAACCAAGAGTTTACGCTAGATAAACTGCTCCTTGCCCTTAAACCCTGTAAAGATACCAGCCCTGGACCAGACACCATCATGTACGGTATGATTCAGCATCTTAATCAGGACAACCTGATTAAGATGTTAGCATTGTACAATGAGATTTGGGCGTCTCGAAAGTTCCCAAACTCATGGCACTTTGCGCACCTCATACAGATACCCAAAGAGGCTGGTCATCTTATGAATCCCACTTCATTTCGTCCTATTGTGTTGACTTCTTGTCTATGTAAGGTCATGGAACGTATGGTAAACAAGAGGCTTCTGTTGTTTTAGAGTCGAAGAATTTGTTAAATGATCAACAATGTGGCTTCCGTAAATACAGAAGTTCACTAGATCATTTAATGAATTTGGAGCATTGTATTGCAGAGGCATTTGCCAATAAAGAATTCATGATAGCGGTATTCTTGGACATCTATAAAGCCTATGACATGACATGGCGACACGGTATACTAATGAAGCTCTATGCTTATAGTTTAGAGGAAATTTGCCTATTTTTATTTCAAATTTCTTAATGGACAGAACTTTCTCTGTCAAATTGCCCCGTAATGTAACATTGGATATATTTATCCAGGAAAACGGGATGCCACAGGGAAGTGTGCTTAATCCTACTTTATTTAGTATTTTGGTCAATGATATTCTGTCATCAGCTCCCATCCCGAGGAATCTTAAATACTTGCTCTACGCTGACGATTGTGCAATATGGCACTCTTCCCGTAATGCACAATTTTCGGCTGGGCGGATTCAAGCAGCTCTTGACTCCGTCCACCAATGGGCCTTGCAGTGGGGATTTAAGTTTTCCGTCTGTAAGTGTGCCGCTAGTCTTCACTAATCGTAACGTACCTAATTTGTGCTTAACTTTGGATAATCAGGGCGGTACCTTTTCAAAATTCTGTAAAATTTTTAGAAATACATTTTGATCATAGAATGAATTTTAAACTTCACGTTAATACTTTGCTTGCTCGTTGTGATAAACCGTCAAATGTCCTCAAGTACCTAGCGGGTACTACCTGGGAATGCCGACAGAAAATCTTTATTAATGGTGTATAAGTCCTTTATTCGATCAAAGCTAGACTATGGCGCACAGGTGTATGGCTCGGCATCCGATGCCACGCTGAAAGAATTGGATGTTCCACAGAACAAATGTTTGCGAATGTGTCTTGGAGCCGTCTGGTGTTCCCGTGTGGCTCGTATGGAAGTGGAGGCGAATGTGCATCCCCTCCGTATTCGCCGTGACCACCTGGCCTTGTCCTATGGCGTAAGGACATTAATGAAAAGTAATATCGGCAATGAGGCCTGTACCCCCCTGCGTCAATACCACCACCTTCTGCGTGGGGTGCTTCAGCCATTTGCCGCTCGCCTCCAATTACTGACTCAGGAGCTTGATGTGGACCCCAGTGACTGTGACAAGTTGGTGCTTAAAAATATAGCGCCTTGGGAGCCACCCGGCTTTACAGTCGATGTTACATGGCTTCAAGCACCAAAGGCCAAGGCGCCGGAGGCGGAGGTCCACCACTTGTTTCGTAACATCATTGTTCGTCACTTGGGGTCCCATCAATTGTACACCGACGGCTCCAAGTCGAGTGAATGTGTGGGTGCAAGTGTGTGGTCGACTGAATGTGCCCTCAGGTTTCGGTTGCCGACTCATACATCTGTGTTTACTTCAGAACTTTTTGCTATTGACAAAGCCATTGACTATGCTCTCAATTCTAGGCATGACTCATTTGTCATATTTTCAGATTCAAAATCAGCCCTTCAGGCAATTGCATCTTACACTACGGACTTTCACGAGATCCAGGGCCGCATCATTAATAAGTTGCATTCATGCAACAGGTCATTCACGCTGATCTGGGTGCCTGGTCATTGTCGTATCTACGGCAATGAGCAGGCTGACTTACTTGCAAAGTCGGCTGTAGAGCTCGAGGAGACTTGGGACGTTCCTCGTGATCTACGGTCGAGTCTATCTCTCGGAAAGAAATCAGTAAATCTTCTGTGGCAAGGTCAGTGGACCAGACTAAATATTCCAACTTGTAAGCCGTACCTGGGCGACTGGGACACTGCCAACCTTCCCAGTCGCCTGGAAGAAAAAGTGTTGGCACGGTTACGGCTCAATGCCACCATTTTAACCCACATAAAACCATATATGGAAAGACGCTTCCCACCGCACTGTGACATCTGTAATGCGGTGTTATCTATCAGTCATATCATCCTGCGCTGTCGGCGATTTATTCGTGAACGTGCTTCACTTATAAATTACTGCGGAGCAGCAGACTTCCCCTTCACCCTTTCCACCATCCTGGGTGATGGGAACATTGTTATGACTGATAAATTGATGGTCTTCTTGAGAGAGACCGGACTGATCAGAGTGATGTGACTTTTTTACTGTGTGGTTATGGTTTTTATCAACGGTAAATATGTATATATTGTAACATTAATTAGGGTTGACAGTTGACATATTTGAAATAGTTCCTCCTCCCACCGATCTATTTCTAATATACGGTAGATGTCCCCTACATTAAGCCAAGTTCCTCGCCTGACAGTCACCAGCTGATGAGTGCAAGTGTGCAATATAGGAAGGTATTGGGCACTTGCAGTCGATGGTGGTCTGCTGGGCGAGGTTCTTCACTTTTTGTATAAATTATGTAAATACATTATACCATCTTGCTTAAGTTATTCTAATTAGCTAACGTATATGGAACTGTTCCTGATTCGTCTGGTTCCCTTTCATATATTGATGTTCCCTATATTAGGTTGTGCCTCGACTGACAGTCACTAGGTGATGAGTGCAGGTATGTAATGTAGAAAGGCATTACATATCTGCAGTCGATGGTGTTCTCTTGGTCGAGGCTTTTTTACCATTAGTGTAGGTCTAGTTATTTGTCTCTTAGGACTTACTATAGGTTAGCGATTTGTCTGTTAGGTGATTAGTTTTAGGGTCTTTATATTAGGCATTTTTGTTTATAAGTAATATAAGGTTAAAAATATAAAAAATTACGAAAAAAAATAATAAAAATAAAAAATACAAAAAAAATAAAATAAAAATTATTATATATATATATATATATATATATATATATATATATATATATATGGACGTGTGCATGAAAGTGTGTATGTTCATATGCATGGATGTGTGTATGTATGTATGTATATATATACTGTATGTTCGTATATATATGTATATATGTGTCAATGTATATACATATATATAATTTTGCCTTAATGACCAGGGGCTCCGGCGTCAATGGTCGATAGGCCATGTAGTGTCATAATATCGGTTGTAATTTGCACGATTTTAATAACTGAATTGCAAAATGGAATTGTTTAACGTAAATGAACAAAATATAATTTATATCCAGACATGGATATGTTTTTTTTTTTTGATGAGAGGAAGAAGGAACCAAAGGCCATGGCCCGCAGTAACAGTTCCCTCCAAGAGAAAAACAAAATACAATAGAGAGCCAAATTCAAGATCCGATCATTTTGAGATGCCTGGACACACTGCGTTTGAAAGATTGGAGATCATAGGCAGCAGGAAAAACAGATAGAGGGAGACAGTTCCAGAGCTGACCTGTTGCATAAATGAAAGACTGGGAGTAACGGTTAACTCTTGCATTAGAGAGTTGGACAGAAAAGGGATGAGAGTTTGCTGCCAGACGGGTGCTACGCGCCCGTCGTAGAGGTGGAGGAATGCAAGCAGACAGTTCAGAGGAGCAGTGACCATTAAAGTAGCGATAGAAAAGAGATAAAGATGCAACAGTGCGGCGAAGAGACAGAGGTTGAAGGGAGTCAGTAAGAGGAGGAGAGTTAATGAGACGAAAAGCCTTTGACTCCACCCTATTGAGAAGAGCTGTATGTGGGGAGCCACCCCACACATGAGAGTTGTACTCCACACAGGGGCGGATAAAACCTCTGTATAGTCAACATTTGTGCAGGGGTAAAGAAAGAGCGGAGTCGGCTTAGCACACCCAATCTCTTGGAAGCAGATTTTACAAGAGATGTAATATGGTCTTTCCAAGATAAGTCCCGAGTAAATGAAACCCCAAGCATGTTCAAGGATGATGCAGGATTAAGCTGAATATTATTAAACATTAATGGGTATACCTGTGGAAGATTTTGTCGGGTTGATAGGTGTAAGAACTGAGTCTTAGATGCATTAAAGACAACCATATTATTTTTACCCCAGTCAGCGATACGAGCCATGTCAGACATTAGGTGTGCCATAGCCTCATCCCTTGTTTCTTGAAGTAACTGTTGAGATGGGCGTTGCGGGAACCGAATGGAAAGGTGAAGGGTGGAGTCATCAGCGTATGAGTGGATGGGGTTAGATGTACAGCTTAGAAGATCATTGATGAATAAAAGGAAGAGAGTTGGTGATAGGACAGAGCCCTGAGGAACACCACTGTTGATAGGTCTAGGAGAAGAACGATGGCCGTCTACAACAGCGGCTATAGAACGACCAGAAAGGAAGCTAGCGATGAAGGCACAGATAGAAGGATAGAAACCGTAGGAGGGCAGTTTGGAAATTAAAGATTTATGCCAGACTCGATCGAAAGCCTTTGAGATGTCAAGTGCAATGGCAAAGCTTTCGCCAAAGTCCCGAAAGGAGGATGACCAGGAGTCTGAACGGTAGGTGAGAAGATCGCCAGTGGAGCGTCCCTGACGGAACCCATACTGACGATCAGAAAGAAGGTTGTGATAGGAAAGATGCCTTAAAATTTTTCTATTAAGAATTGACTCGAAAACTTTTGAAATACAGGACGTTAAAGCATTTGGACGATAGTTGGAGGGTTGGGAGTGGTCACCCTTCTTTGGGACTAGCTGAATGAGAGCAAACTTCCAGCAAGAAGGAAAGGTACAAGTTGACAGACAAAGGCGAAAGAGTTTGCCTAGGCAGGGTGTAAGCACAGAAGCACAATTCTTGAGAACAACGGGAGGGACCCCATCAGGCCCATATGCCTTGTTAGTACTGAGGCCAGTGATGGCAGAAAATACATCAACTGAAGAAATTTTAATGTCAGCCATGAGGAAGTCAGAGGGGAGAAGTGATGGAGGAACAGCACCGGAATCGTCTAAGGTAGAATTGGAGGAGAAAGTCTGTGCGAAGAGATCTGCTTTATCAGTAGAAGAAATAGCTACAGAACCATCAGAGTACAGTATCGTTCAGAAGATTCACATTGGCTGTCCATGGAATCCTGGAAAGAAATTAGACAGCTGTCATCTGGTTTTCTCCATGTTCCAATGATAATAGCCTACTCAGAAAAATGTAATATGCGATTACAATATTTTTATGCAAAATTACTACAGCATATGGTAAGAATGTCGACTCTTTTCAGTAGAGAAGAAACGCTCCGAAATGGATACTCATAATTAGTGGATCTTGATTTCATTTCACAATGCCGTGAGTTGTTCACATGTACCGTAAGATGCTATGTGCACATAACAGGGGTTGTTTATGTTAGTGTTTATTTGTTGCGAGTGTAATTTTCATTTATTAAACAATATTTGTACAACTTTTCTCTCCAGGTATCTAAAGTGTTTTTTTTTCTCTGTGGTTCTCTGGAGAGAATGGATAAT
>NC_137045.1:34427157-34439657 GCF_032717465.1 Coenobita brevimanus | reverse complement strand
GCCTCTGACATTCTCACTATTCAGTCCATAATTACTACAGTTTTTCCTGCCATTTTCACCCCAAGCTTGGATTTAAGTCCTACCGTCACAAGCAGAAGCTGGGTATGGTCATTGAACATAACCTCGTCTAGATATTCATCAAAACTTTTATATTTCTTCGTTTTCAGAGGCTGATGTTTGAGCATTACGTGGGTTATCTTAACGCTGTCTTTTACTCGGATTTTATTCTGTGGTCTGCTACTCATTAACTGTAAATAATTGTTTATATTACCGCTAAGATTAGCGACTAGGTCCGGCACGTAGTGGCACAGTGTACCCTGAGGGGCACGAAACTGCTGTGGCTTCTATGCAGGAGCCAGATCTTCTCATATTTACTAGCACTTTGCCATGGGGAAGGACCCTGGTCTTACCCTGGCTAGGCACAGTCTACCACAAGCACAAGACCACTCCAGACAGTGCATAGAGTGTACTGTACCTGTAGGATGTACCTCACAGAGGCAACAACGCCTGTTGTCGACGGGTCTGCTCAGCCAGATGGACCCGGCGGAGTTAAGCAACAAAAACCACCACCACTTAGATTCATACTGACCAGAAATCTGGAGGTCTGACCACCATGTCTCATTGCTCCATCACTGCTGGGGAGACGGACCAAGTTTTGATAGACCTTGTCACAGTGGTTGAGAGGGAAATTATGAGTTAGTAGCTCACAAGGCCAGTTCAGGTGGTTACTGCCAGGGAACCACTTATTGCGTGATCCGTGAGAGTAAACTTACTTAGCAAGGACGTAGGGGACTACTGTATACTGGTATGCAAAAAATTCACAGCTTGAGGAGTGTTCTTCCCAACACCCCAACACCCTTTGTAATACCGGATCCTCGTCAAAATACCGCGGAAATCAGCGTGTCATAACGAAATACTACCAACCACCAGAATTAGCCTACGTAACCAGAACATAAAATGAAGAAATCAGATGTGAACTAGATTGCAAACAAAAATTACGAAGTGAATTCTCAGAACTCGGGAGGTCTGGAATATCTCTTTTGTACTGAAGCTCACGTTTTCTCTTTCCGTCATTACCCAGTATATGGGAGACTAAAACTTTAATTATGTGTACAGGAGACTTCATAACCTGTGCAGCCAGCTAACGTCATGTTGCTTGTTTACGTGTACGTGAATGTATAAAATAACTCACGAGCAGCTGTTGACGTGACGCAGAACGCATACTAACTAGTCTGATAAAATTCCACTGTCATCTGATGGAGTGGCAATCAGTTCCAACTAAAAATTATTAAGTTTAGTTCTCTGTAATAAAATAATGTTTAGAAGTCACTAATGTTCAGTGTTAATTAAAGCTTGATATTGTTTCTATATATCAAGAACTCAGGACACCATTTTGGATTTAGCTGTTGTTTATATTACAGTATTTACCAGTGAGTTCGTGTGTTTATTTATTTCGTCCCAATGCAGTATTTTACTTTTATGCGTGCCTCTTTTCACGTTTTGTTTGTATTCAGATTTTTTTTTTTTTTTTTTTTTTTAGCACAGTTTTTAGGACATAATGAAGCTGATAATAGCTGATGTAGTTTTTATACACAGCCACAGTTTTTGAGCCAATATGTTCCTAGTGGTGGCTGTGGTATTATATCTATTAAAGCCACAGCTTCAGAGACAAACTGGTTACGATGCTAGCTGTGGTACAACTTAACTCGTAGCCACACTGAAGCAGCCTGTTCCGAGAGTTACTGTGGTACAACTCTTAGCCCGTCATGATTCATAATGATAGCTGTGTTATTTTCAAGCACACTGACACTTCATATTATTAGTACATCTCACGTTTTAGCATTTTCAGATAACACTAAAACCAACCGCTAAATCTGGGGCTGGCGACTTTCCCAGTGGGACAGGCGCTAAAGTAAATTAGTTGAGTCGGGGACAAATTATTCAGAACACGGCATCTATGTATCATGCCTTTGACTAACGCTTGAATGAAACAATACGAGTACGTGAAGGCAATCATCGACTCCACCAATATTTGAACAATCGGGCTGGTATATAACCTGGTCGTACACCTTGCTTGTTTAGCTATTATATTCTATCTATCTATCTACAGCCCGACGCCCTAATCCCGCAAAGGGTGGCCGCAGACAAAACGCCTCCAAGTCGCTCTGTCACCCACCATTTGACTACCCTCCCCCAACTCACCCCCCCCCTCCCTCATATACCTCTCAACTCCATCCCTCCACCTCATCCTCGGTCTACCTCTCCCTCTCCCTCCCTCCACCTCACCTACATACACCCTCTTAGTCAGTCTTTCATATTATATTCACTTTTGTTAAATGCAACCAGGAAATTACAGGAATACCAATATGGACTGTTATAGCATACCTGTTACTCAGCAACTGTGCTTCCTCACAGTTCAGCTCGTTATATTCCAACCATCTCAGTTGGATGCATGGCTGATCGCTGCCAGATCAAAGTTAATGTGGTACATTCAACTTACGCGCAGATACTAGAGTCTGTAGGTACTGGATCATGCCTTGACAGTCCCCAGCAACGGCCTGAGTCTCCTCCTAAGCGTTGGCAGTTCTCTCTAGCATCGTAAAAGTTCAAGTACCTTGTATCCACACGGATGCAGTTCTTCTCAACTAGCTTTGAGAATTCAATAATACAGGTTGCTCACTAAATCGGGGTGCAAACGTAATTACAGGTGACATTTCTAAGTATAATACAAAAAATTCTCCCTTGGCCTCCCTGAGCTTTTCTCTCCCTCCTCACCATCTGCGGAGTACACACGCGGCCAGGCTGACAGACTCGCAATAATGCAAAACCAGTTCACGCTAAATTCACATTTTTCAAAGTTGACGATCTGGCTTGATGTTTGTGAACTTTTAATGTCTAATTATCAGTTTTGTATACTGAAACGAACGTCTTATAATGATATTCGGTATTCCAATGACTAAAAACGTTGTTCCTGCCTGTATTATCGCAGGGTAGCAAAAAACATGAATCTACTGTGACATTTATTAAGCTGCTTTCTGTGTGTGAGTGAGTAAGGGAGGGAGGAAGGGAGTGAGGGAGGGATAAAGGTCAGGGGCCACAAACCATTGCCAACACTGTTTCGTGGGCCGCTGCCCCAAAAGTTTGAGAACCTCGGATATAGCAGCTGAAGATAACGGCATATTAGATGGTTGAGAGACAGTACAGGTAAATTAACAAACAACACTGGTAGATTAGAAACACTTACCTACACTTCATGACCAAGTAGGTTTTTCTTGTGTTTTGGCGTTCGGTCCCAAACCCCCTGAAAATGATGGGAATAAATCACAAAATTCTTACAACCCCGTGGGATATGGCTCTCCTGGAATTTCTGAAGCTGGTTCTCGCCACCGGGTCGGGTATTGTGTTTCTTATCCTCAGTTTAGTTCTTAAAACTGTTGTATTTGTAAACATCTCAGTAAGGCAGCAGGATCACAACATGCTTGATGAAGTCATTTTCATTATGAAAAAGAAGAGGAAATATTAATAATAATAAAAAAATGTCATGAAGGCTTCACCCCCCTAAAATGTTCCTCAGATTGCTGCAGTCTAGCATAACCTGAGAACTTTGTTTCAATATTCGGTATATTTATTGATCTTAGGAGCCACGGCTTTGTTATATTTAATGTTATACTGAAAAAATAATCCAGTATTACTGGCGATAATTCAAGAGGTTTCCATAAAAACGTAAGTCAGGATCTCTTCCCTCATCAACCCAGCCTGGATATTGCACATTTCTACTTCACTTCCACCGCAGCCAAGTCCTTGCTATATCGAGAGAAATGTCTTGTGACTAGATCATAGCGATTAGCATCACCATGACAGCTACATGTTTAAAGAGTGAGTTGCTACTTTATCATGGCCGTCCCACCAGGATTTCATGACAATATCCAGATTTCTTCCAACCCTTCAGCCACTCTTTTTTTCAGTCTAACTAGCTTCTTACATTATGATAATTTTCAGAGGATACATACAAATTCTGTGATTAATGAATATGCCACCTGGATTATTAGCTGAACAAACAGGTAGAGGATGGATGGACCCTGTGATATACAGAATAGTTTTCACTGCGACTCTCCAGCAAGCACTTTTGACCTATTTTCTTTACATGTCTTAAAATATTTCATAAAACTGTTGATGATATTCAGCAGTGCACTGAAGTAATCTGAAAGTTTATCAACACTGGTAGTAAGAACTGTAAAATACAGAAAAACCTTCTTAAACTGGATTAATTGGGGCTTGAGCACATCCGAAATCTCTGTCCACCAAAGTTACCTGTGACCAACCCATCCTCAGAGGGAATCAGAATCTTTTTTTTTTTGAAACACCCAGCATCATTTGCGGGGCTTAATTTAAGAAAACAATTTAAAAAATATACAAATATGTATATGTAAATGTGAGCCGCCGGTCTAGTCAATTAACTGCACAAGAATGATGGGCCTTCAGTGTGGCACACAGCTATCCTTCACCCTTGTGACACCTATTGAAGCAAATACGCACGAGGATGGAGCCAGCCAGTCTCATTTGTGCTATGTACGTAACTAGTCGCCTGCATTCCCTCTATTTTTTCCTATTCCGAGCGCCTGACTCATTTTCATTTAAAAAAAAAAAAAAAAAAAAAAAAAAAAATAGTGCTTGTAGCTTCTTCTATGGAAAAGAATATGTTTTTGCACTCCTATCTCAGTTCTTTGGTGTGCTTTTTTCCCACAAAGTATGGCGAACCTTCTTTGTCTTTGAGATTAAAGATGCACTTGCTGAACACTAAGACATCTTGACGTGACAAGGGAAATTGGTACTGTTTCACGCATGACTTCACTGTGTAGGTATGAACGAACAGTCACGAGCGCATTGTACAGTTGTGTAGTGGGACACGCTAAGATATTCAGTCCTTTTGAAACATTGACGGTCAACTGATTAAGCTAGTGAAAGGCAAAAGTCTTGATGCTCTGCCAATAAATTATGCAGTGTCCTCGGACTTCCGCTGCAAAACATGGGTAGTTAACTGTGCTCTACAGATGATATATATATTTTTGTTACTTCGATATACAAAGGTCACGGCAAAACGTACTAGTATAGGGGAAGGGTATGGTACAAAACAAACCAAAATTGTATCTGACTTGAGGGACATTCCAGCTTAAAGTAGTTCGGCATACTGTTTACAAACGAACTTGTTGAGGTTTTCGGCTGCCGTGTAATGCTTGAGTTAACAGACACTAGCAATGTAAGAGAGTGTCAAACCAAGTATTGACTTTTTGGCTGCAACTATGAGGTGAAAACTAATATTCATCCTCGTCATAGAATCCATCCACTCACCCATCTCAGCTATATGCTTCTACACTTCAAGTACACTGTAGGTAAAGCATGGCACAAAATCATTCACTCAAGATCCATCCTCCACCGTACCCAGTCAGTGAGTCACATCCACGACGCTCCTCACACTCAGTGATACAGTCAATAGGAGGTGCCACTATGCTTCCCTAAGTTCCACCAGCTGGATAACTCGGCAAGCTTTAAAGAGAGAGAGAGAGAGAGAGAGAGAGAGAGAGAGATTTTTAATATAGTTACATCATTGGCTGTAGCCTGGACTTCATTGGACGGGGCTCATCTCGCCTCTAAAGTAAGGGAAATCGTGCATGAATTACTTTTTTTATTTTCGAGAATGCAAGTGACTCATAATCTACATAAAACAGCCTCATTGTAGGAATAACATTGTTTATCACATGAATCAAGATGAAGAGAAAAATCATATTGATAAAAAAGGGTTAATTATCCTTTATACAAGACGAGAAATCCTCCTTCACAGATCCTAAGTGAACAGTCGATACTCAGCTGTACCTCCCCATCACTGCACTCCGTAGGAAAATAAATATAATTGCTAGTGGCTATAGATAAAAAGGGAAAGCAATGAAACGTAGATATTGATAAACACTTTAAAATATATGTGGCCATCTATCCATTTGTCTTTATTCTTTATTTGGTATTTTATCGAGATAAATTGATGTGAAATACTGAAGTAAATCTACAGATTATTATTTAACTCTGTACCAACACGAGGAAAAGACAGGTGGCACTACCATGTTACTCTATATGCTGATAATTGTTGGATCCTATTATGCAGTAGCTGCAAATTTATATAAGCAGACGCCTTAAGACATAGACTCATATCTGAGGTAACTCCTAATAATAACATGTACTTTTTGTGTCATAATCCTTTCAGCCTTGCGTCGACCTGTTGTGTCAGCCTGTGTTCAGCTAGTCTCGACTCTATTTGCTAAAAGGTACCCAAGCAATGTTATGTTATGTTGTGTGTGTGTGTGTGTGTGTGTGTGTGTGTGTGTGTGTGTGTGTGTGTGTGTGTGTGTGTCAGTTTTGTAAATTATCTTAAATGTTACCGAATTGGAATCGCCATGTATTCATGTATAAAAAGAACCTTGAATTCTTTTTTACTTTCCTTTACTCATAATACTTTCGGCTAAAATTTCTTTTATATTATTTTACAATCTAAATATTCAGTGTTTAATAATTCCATATCCATTGGAAATATTAGAAATGCATAGCTAAAAAACAGATACCTCAACATAATTATTTTTCCTCCAGTGAACATGGTCATTTATATTATAGCGTCCTTAGTCCTTTGCATCATCATCATGGCTGTAAGATGAAAGATGCTTAGCTCAGTGAGTTTTTGAGTTAACAGTAACTTCAGTACAGAATCTTACAAAGGTACATCATAGGTTGCATAAAATATTTACGATCAGAATTTCAGAGTTATAAATGGAAAAACATTGTTTGGCTTAATTCAATAAAAAATGGTCAGTATTAAGCCAGTGGGTGTCGGCAGTCGTTCCTCTTCTGGTAAAGCTGATCCTCTGGGGCAGTGGTTCTTAACCTTTAGATCGCCGAGCCATATCGAGTGGGTCGGCAAGGATCTGCTGTCATTGTCCGAACTTTCCTTTGTAGTCCATCAGTAACTGCACAGAGGATCCAAGATGCCAGCAGTGTACTGAGTTTCATATTAATCATTGCTGGAGAGGAGGAGGATTAGATGTTTGAACCTTTTCTCCTTATTTCGTAACCTATGTAGTTGTTGTGTGTCTTTGTGACCCCTGAGCAGTCGACAGGCATACATATATTTTAAGTAACAAAAATACATTTATTCCAGTCATGGGTTACTTATCACTCATTGAATGGAATCGTTTTCGTTTTCCAGTGTATCTAACTGTGACTGATAGCAACAGATTGTTATTAATTCATCCCATACACTGGTTTTATCAGTTTTGGAGTTGCTTTTTCCTCTTGGCCGTCATGACAGTCGTGTGGACTTCTGTTGGGTTCCAGTGCATGCTGGGTTCCTGCCCATCTGCGGGTGTCCGGTAATGAGCGGGCTGATCTGCTGACTAATCCAGCATCGGCTCGCCCTCCTGCATGTGTGCGGGAAGCCCTCCTCCTCTGCATCCACTGCCTACACGTGAATTTTATCCCTTTGTTGGTAACTTGATTCGGCGATGTTGGCAAGACTGATGGACTGCGGTGGTGCCTAACAAGATGCGAGCTGTCTGTGGCGAGGAGGGTTCCTCCACTTACCGAAGCATGTATAGCTGGTGGGAGACTGCTTTGTGCTGTTTGAGAATTGGCCATACCCGATTCTCTCATGGTTTTTTAATGATGGGCTCTCCCTCTCCATTCTATGAGGATTCCTTGGTCCCCCTGACTGTTGAGCACTTGCTGGTGGAGTGACCCAATCACAGAGATTTACGACATCGGTACCTTTCTGAGTAACAGGTGATGGGGTCATACCGTCTTTCATCGATGCTTGGGGAGGTGGCCTAATGTATGGGAGGGGGAACCCTCAGCTTTGTGGTGGCAGCTGGACTGCTGCATAAGATTTAGTACTCGGTGTTATGTTATTGTTCTACTTTAATTTTAGTGCTTCTTTTTGGTGTTTTAGTGATTTTAGTGTGTTCTGTGTTTTAGTGTTTTTATCTTCACTTGACCTTTAGAATAGTTGGCGTTTTTTACTTTGATGTCCGGCGGCTAATGGCCCTGCCAGTAGCACCGCCAGTTTTTATTATTATTATTATTATTATTATTATTATTATTATATTTAATCAATCAATCAATCAATTAAGCCAAACTTTATGGAAGGGATCAAGACCAGGCACGAAGTAAAAGTATTATTATGGGGAACAATAGGTTAAAGGTCAACGTCACAAGGCAATGTCAACTTAAATAGTTTTTATTTGACAGAGAAAAACACTGTAGAGGAGTTTGAGGGTAAATAAAGAATAAAAAGAATCGATTTTGAGACCAATCAGAGATCAAGGTGACAGGGAAAGGTTAAAAGCCAATGTCATAGAGCACGATCAACTCATTTGAGAGAGAGAGAGAGAGAGAGAGAGAGAGGATCAATCAAAGGCAAAAGTCACAGGAAAATTTCAAATGTCAGCGTCACTGGGCTCTTCTGATTTAATTCATCGTTACTGGAAGGGTTCAGGGTTAGGCAAAAAGTAATGTAATTTGATTCTGAGTAATCGGCATTCTCTGAGAGCTTTTTCTAATGGGATTCAGAAGGCACATGCATAGGTTTTCTTACTAATTCAGTAGTAATTTTGAAATGAAAGAAAGGTTATTGGTATGCACGTTTATATAAAAATGGTTTACAATCACAAATTTCTTTAAGTTCCATGCGATGATACGAATAGAGTATGTACTGACAAAAGAAGTGTGATGTACAGTATTATGTTACCCCAGTTTTTATTAGTCTTTAATAAGTAGCATGCTAAATCATACTGTGATCCATTGCATCTGATTTATTATAATTTTATGTAAGAAGTTTATGTTCATTTTGTATACAGAGGATAATCAGCTTACGTATTCGTGTTATAAGTGAAAGTCAAATGTGTAACTATCTATCTATCCGTCTATAGCTCGACGCCCTAATCCCGCAAAGGGTGGCCGCAGACAAGAAAAACCTCCAAGTCGCTCTGTCACCCACCATTTGACGGCCCTCCCCCAAGCTCACTCTCCTCTTCCGCATATACCTTTCAGCTCCATCCCTTCACCTTATCCTTGGTCTCCCCCTCCCTCTCCCTCCCTCCACTTCACCTACATGCACCCTCTTAGTCAGTCTTTCATTCTCCATTCTCTCCACATGTCCAAACGTGTGACACACTGAATAAATCTACTATACGAAATCGAGAAACTAACACATGTCTGACCCGCCGCCTGCAATAAACCCGACGACAGCACAAGAACCAGTTTAAAGATTATGGCGGTCTTCATGTTGCTGATGATGTCTTCTTCCACCGGTCTGGAAAAGTAGCGTAATGCGTTTGTGCAGTGAGCACAAACATGACATATCTACTAAGCTGTATCATTTGACAGCATCACATGACCGTCTTATTATGCAGTAGGATATATAGCGACAAAAATGAGTTCCACTGAATGTTTGACAGTTGATTAACTTTCCTTGAACTCTGTCACTGCGATTTGCGTCACTTAGCGCTCGACCATGCCATTGCCATTAGCATCAACATAACCGGCTCCAATTAAATATAGTGAACAGTATTTATCTATTTATCCGTCTGTCTATTACCTGTCTATCCATCTATCTATCTTTATGTTTGTCTTTATATGTAAAAAGTTTCTTTTTCCCATGCAAAAAGCTCATACTACCTCTGTTGTCACTGCCACTATCATCATTACCAATATCAACCCAACCACTGTCATTACTACATCAGTAATCCCTATCATTCATATTACCTGCCACCTTTATATCTTAGTCACTCTTCTTCCATGACATTATCTTTTATATTCACTTCAGCTGAGGAAAAGAACATCACACTTTCGCATATACCACCCACCTACCTACACCACCCTTTCACCTACCTCACCCCTCCGTCCACACACATCCATGAATATAAAGTAGTGGGATTTGCCGCCATTACGCAGGTTAAAAAGTGATGGCTCTTAAATCCAAAACCCTTGAGGCAGATATCCATTTTGTATGTCATTACCACCGCGTGCTAAGTTTAGTGTTCCCTAGACGATCATTCTTCCTGTTTTTCTTATTTATTTATTTTTTCATCTATCCATCTATCTGTGCCAGACGTCTTAATCCCGTAGGGGAGTGGCCACAAACAAATCGCCTCAATGTCGCCCCTGTCCCCCACCATTTATTTCATTGCCCTGCTACCATCTCACACACCCCTCTCTCATATACCTTTCAACTCCATCCCTCCATCTCATCCTTAGCCTCCCCCTCACCCCCCCTCCACCTCATTCACATAAACTCTCCTCGTCAGTCTCTCACTGTCCATCCTCTCCACATGTCCAAACCACCCAATATTTTCCTCCTAACGCTTCCTATCACATCCACATCCACACCACAACGCTCCTTCACTTCCTCGTTTGTCAGTCTGTCTCTCCATGTGACTCCACAGGCTCCTCTCAGATAAGTCATTTTTTTTTTTATTTAGTCCTAAATTAACCTGTCCTAACCCAACAGATTAACCAAACAGACTAGCAAACTAACCCAACCTGATACTAAGAAAACAAGCCTCTAACAAAGACGTATCCCCACCATTAGGTAAAGACTAGACAGATATACATTAATAAGTATAGCAATTTCATATATAGGACCATAAACTAGGACTCATACGCTACCTTTCTTTAAGAAGTGAAAGATGATAAAGCAAGAAGTTTCAAAGATACAGTTATTAACAGTTTAATTTCCTTATTTGGATATACCAAGTAAAAATACTTACGTGACAATTTCATATATAAGGACATCAAATAGGACTCATACTCTTTCTTTAAGATATGAAGAGAATCCAGGAAGAAGTTTCCAAAATATAAAACAAGACAGATTTTTCCTGGTCATAGCTCGTAAAGTACAGACAATATGGCAGTTTTACATACACGGGCGTCAAGTACGACACATACTCTATCTTTCTGTGTGATATGAAGCCAGTCCACCTTGTAATTTCAGAGATACAGGCTCAGACGGGAAGACAGACAGGCGGACGGACAGGGGCGATTCCTATATCCCCACCATATGGAATAATGGTGAGGATAATAAACCTAACCTATCCTAGACTTTCCTGGATAAAAGCAAGTTCAAAAATGAGAGAGAGAGAGAGAGAGAGAGAGAGAGAGACAGACAGACAGACAGAGAGAGAGACAGAGACAGAGACAGAGAGAGACAGAGAGAGAGACAGAGAGAGAAAGAGAGAGACAGACAGAGAGACAGAGACAAGAGAGAGAGAGAGAGAGAGAGAGAGAGAGAGAGAGAGAAAAGAGAGAGAGAGAGAGAGAAGATGAGATGAGATGTGAAGAGTGGGTGCAGCATTATTTAAAAAGTAACTTGAAGGGAGTATGCAAGCAGGAAAAAGGCATCGGGGATGATGATGATGATGATGATGACTCAAAAATATTTTCAAAGCCCATTCAAATCTTCTTTCTTCAACATTAGTAAAAATGTGTCCCAGAGAAAAATCAGTGTGAAAGTATTCCTCAGGACAAAATTTTTAGGTTACTTGACAGTTTTACAGGCTTTCAATGGAGCCTTTAATAAAGTTCTTTCAGCAACCTCCAAAACAATATTTAAAAAATCTGTCAAACAGAGTATGAGGGATGTTTTGGGCTGTGAAAGACGTGGAACGTATGCCAATTTGTGCTGATGTAGCAAAGACACAGAAAACAGTGAGATGTTTACAGAACCGCGCAATGTCATGGTTAAAGTATAGCACAGCAGACATTAAGACAGTTTACAGTACAGTGCAATAGCAACTGAGATGGTTACAGTAAAAAAACAGCACAGACGATGGGGCATGGATTTCTATACAGGACAGTACAACAAGCACCGAGATGCTTACAGCACAGCACAGTACAGTGGGGTAACTACAGCACAGTACAATACAGTGAGAGCGCTACAGCACAGTACAGTAAGTAATGAGATACCTGTGCCAGCATACAATACAGCTTAGGTAATGCGAAGGCTACAATACAGCACAGTATAAAATGACATGGTGACAGTGACGCCGGGAGGAAGGTCTCTTTCCGTAACTAATAATAGTTAGGAATCCCTGACTTAAGCAGAGATCAGTACACCAGTATAATCAGGTCTAAATGCAGGTACAAATTTGTCTTGGGGAGATCAGCAGACATATTAATTGTTTGTAGATGGTGTGAAAGAGGAATATGATGTAAAGTGGAAAGCCAAACACACGGTTATTTTTTTCTGTCTAGCCAACTGGAGAATGGCACAGGACCTGTAATATAAAGAAGTTAATTATTAAACTAACATATCAAATCATCTATAAGGATATTTTCCCCAGTTTCATCTGGACGCGAACCAAGTGAACTGCAGGTTGAAGTTGCCCCTCTTCCTCCTAATCCACCCTCCTTCTTTCGGGAGATAGGGAGTGAGCTGAGGGACATTTTGTACTCCCAGTCAGGTGATT
>NC_137045.1:34378914-34427057 GCF_032717465.1 Coenobita brevimanus | reverse complement strand
CTTCTGAAATATGGCTGGTGCATTCTTCATACCATATGGCATTACGGAACATGCAAGTCTTTCCTAGTGTTCCAAAACATGAGATCTCCCTAGCACGTTCAGTCATAGGTACTTGCCAGTATCCCTTTAACAAATCAAACTTAATACAGTACCTAGCCTTTCCGATCTTGTCTATGCAATCTTCCACGCGAGGGAGACGGTAAGTGTGTGTTTTGGCTATCTGATTAACACGTCTGTAGTCGATGCAAAGCTGCTGTGGCCCACCTGGCTTAGGGACTAGAGTGACAGGAGAACTCCACTCGCTCTTCCAGAGCTTAATCATCTTGTGGTCCGACAGGTAATAAGCTCCTTCTGGATGAGAGGAACTTCTCACTGGGTTCACACGGTAAGGAGGCAGTTTAATTGGCTTTGCGTCTCCAACATCGACATCATGCATCAACACAGTGGTTCTTCCTGGAGTGGCACGGAACACTTGGCGGGTACTCCTGCAGTAATGCCGAAAACTCCTGCCTTTCCTCGGGAGGTAAATGAGAAAGCTTAGTCTGGAGATCATTCATGATATCAGGATTCTTCCCCAAACTATCACTCAGGCTCATACTGCATGAGAGAACTTCACTTGCAGACTCGGGTGGAACAGCTACAGTGCAGACTGGATTATTTCAACCCGCCTGCGATATAACTTTAGCATGTTAATGTGACAGAGTTGCTTGTTCTTTCTACGATCTGGTGTGGCGATGACAGAGTTAACATCACTGAGTTTCTTTCTCCATGAAATAAGGACAACTAAACTTGGCTTGAAGAGGTTGCCCATGCACCGGTAGCAGAATCAAAACCGGATCTTCTGGCTGAAAGTGGCGTAACCTGGACTTCTTATCATACCAAGTCTTCATCTTCTGAGCAGCTCCTAAATTCTCTCTCGCTCAGTTGTAAAGCAGTGGACAGCCACTTTGAACTTCATCACATACTCCAGCAGGTTGGACGTCATCTTCCTCCGACAGCCAGCATTCCTTGAGTAGCTTAAGGGGTCCACTTACTTCATGGCCAAACAGCAGTTCAAAGGGTGAGAAGCCCAGTGATTCATTTGGAGATTCTCTCTGCGGCAAATACAACGAATGGAAGACCTTTATCCCAGTCTTTCTGATGTTCCAAACAGTATTTCTTGAGCATCGATTTGAGTGTTGGATGATATCTCCAACGGCTCCTTGGGTCTGGGGATGGTAAGCTGAAGACGTGATCTGGGTGATGCCCAACTCTTTTTCCAGAGAGACTAGCTTGAAAACGTTTGACATGAACATTACTTCCCCAGGGTCTGACTGTACCTCCTTGGGCAGACCAAACTTTTGTGACGAACCCTAGCATTTCCTTAACCACGTTCTTTGCTGAGATATTTTCTAAGTGGAATGGCTTCAGGATAACGAGTAGCCATATCAATCAGGGTCAACACATAAGAAAATCCTGAAGAAAGTCTTAGGAAGAGGGCCCACAATATCCACCAACACACGGGTGAAAAGGCGCCTCAAAAAGGGAGGAATGGGAGACTAGAGGTGCAACCTTTTCGGTCCTGATTACACTTCCCCTCAACTTGGACAGGTGTGACAAGACTTACAATACCAGGAAACATCCCTGAAAGATACCTGGCCAAGTAGAAGTGTTTCCAAAAATGCGTGCCACAGTCTTCACTCACTCCAAGGTGTCCTGCCAAACTGGAATCATGAGCCACTCCTAATGATATCCTGCCTACAAACTTGCGAGGGATGACAACTTGATGTACAACCTCCCATTCACGAGTCGGCTGATAATGTTGGGGGTCTCCACTTCCTCATAAGTACTCCTGACTTTATATAATAACAAGTAGAAGCACCAGCTGACTCTTCCTCACTGCAAGCAGAGTTAGCTAAGACCTTTTCAACTCAGGGTCAGCAACCTGCAACTCAACCAACTCTTGACGAGACAAATTATCAACACTACGGGGTACTGCCTCATCTGGTGAGTGGTCCAAATTAGCAAGAAAAGTGTCAGCTAAGATAACATCATCATCATCATTATCCTCTAAATCACCAGTAACTTTAGACTTAGCCCTAAGTGACAGCACATGCAGGGAACACATCAGGGACATCACAGTCCTGGGACACAGCCACTGGGCTCACTAGACAACTTGAGGAGCTGGACACACTTGACTTCCACCAAAATCATTTTCCAAGTAAGAAAGTTACACTCTGACATTGGGGAGTGTCTCCAACCCAACCCAACCATACACTGTGGAACCATTAACAAAACCAGACTCTAAATTCACTCTGCACAGAGGGACAGAGAAATAATTATTCCCTTACACCTTGTAAGATTACAGTTTCATCAGATGAATTAACATTAGGAGCCTAGAACACCTGGTCAGCATAAGGGATTGGCAAGCACCTGTATCACGATATATTTGAACTGATTTCCCTGTCATTACCTTCTGTCCAGAGGGACTGACCAAAACCATCAGACAGGAAATTAGCACATGAACTCTTGAGGAAGTTGTCACCCACGTTACTGCTCAAAAGAGGAGCTCCATCCTGAGAATTTAAGTTACCCCTCAAAGCAGGTTCAGTTAACTCCAGTTAAAGAATTCTCTGGACACTCTCAAGAGTGGACACTAGACCAATTTGACTGAATATTTAAAGACTCCTTTTTGTTCACATCACGCTGTCTCCTGAAACATTTCTCCGTAGTAAGACCAAGCTTACTACAATGAAGTACATTTACTTTTCTGAAATCTAGAGGCAGGAAGCTGGTAGTTTACTTTCACCTGAGAAACCATCATCTTTATTCTCTTTCCTGTTACCTGTACTCTGAGTAGAGGCAATGCGTACTTACTCTCAGCTCCTCCCTTTTTCTTTGGAATATCTCTTGTGAGTGAGAACATATTCATCAGCTAAAACTTTGCAGCATCAGACAAATTATCTATTCTTTTCTCATCAAGATATAGGCTTACATCTTTATAAATACACCTCTTTTGAAGTCCTCCAGCAAAATCATCTGCTTAAATTTACCAAAATCACAGAATCCACATTCTTAGAATTTAACCACTGCTCTAACAGATCTTCTTTTGATTTTTTGCATACTCAAGCATGGGATTGCTTATCTTGCTTGTAAGGATTGTCCTAAATTTTACTCTATGAGGCTTCAGGAGACAAGCTCATAGGCCTTAAGAATCAAGCTCTACTTAACTACATCATAATGTAATCCAGATTGATCTCTGAGGGCAAAGATGCATAAGTTACTTGAGCTTTACCGAGTGAGGCAACAGTTTGAAGTTGGAGTACCTTGTGCCAATACTTTTTTGGGCCAATTAAAACCTGTAGCTACCTCTCTCAAACAACTAAGAAAATACTTTGTTAAATCAGATTCATTAAAAGGAGGGACAAGTTTAACATTTTTAGCCACATCAAAATCATCAGAGCTAGATGATCCAGTTCCACCTTGTGTTTCATGCGATACTCACATGGTCTGCCTGAATCCTGGCAAGTTCAATTTGTGCCTGTATCTGTGCACTCCTGGAATACGAGCCTGAGACTCCCGCCTCCTTAGCCTGGAGACTCAGCCTCCTTAGCACGTGCTTGAAATTCCAGCCTCCTTAACACGAGACTCCGCCTCCTTAGCCTGGAGACTCACCACTGCAGGGCTAAGCTGTAACTTAGCTAAATCAATCTGAGTTTGCTCATTTCTTGGAGGAAGTTACATTAAACAAGCATTCATTAATCATGTCAACAATTTGATCTTTACGAAGATGAGTGAGGAGCAGAACAGCAAGATTCCCAATTGTTGAGCAACAAGTTTTTAAGTTCATTCTTTGTTCTGTTTTCTACATCCAACACTGTTTGCACATTTGACAAAAAATCTTTGGCTTCATCAAGCGTAGTAATAGTAAAACATCAATGAATAAAGTAACAGTCACAAAATCATCAAGCAATATCCTTTATGATAATATCCTGAATATCCTGATATGAGGTCGCCAAATTTATGTTAAGGAACAGAAAAAGATAATGTACACTTTTAAGTGAGAATACTAAAAATCACTACTGTCCCGTAAAGTTCCAGGTTCAAAACAAAAAGAGTTAAAGGTAAAATTACAAGTTAGAGTTTAATGCTCAAAACTAACAACAAAACATTCAGGACTCATAAGGATAACAATGTAATGGCAAAATAGAGTTAAATATATAGGTTAACTGCAATAGCCTCTATTAACATGTAAATTAGCAAGAGTAAATTTACCTAAGTCAGCCCTGATAAAAGAAATGAAAAATACACTGGGTAATGCTCAGTTAGTGCAAGATAAATTATTACAGATATAAAATATTATTAATGATGACTGACAAAGAACCCTTACACAAATCACAAAAAACCTTACTAGGCCTAAGAATTTTCAACCTTATGCTACACAGTGCAAGAAAAAATGCAACAACACTTATACTTAAATTACACAGCTGCTTGCTAGATGGTTGGGAGTGACTTCCTGAGGCACTCAATAATAACTGTACAAGGGAGGACAGAGATGTTGAACAAAATGAGGAGCAGATCTAAGTGGCCCATGATGCAGAGACTGAGCTCATTATATAGGGGACCAGACAAGAGCTTGATACAACTTGTAAGAAGGACGCGCAAATGAAAGCCATGGGGACCAAAAGATTGACAATCCCGCTCTGAACAACAGAAAGAACGACTCTTACTCTACTATAACGGTAGAAAAGGGGGAACTGAAGGGCAGAACACGCTCGTGATCAAACATGCAGCATACTGTGCGTTAAAATTACACAAAGGATGATGAAATCATAGGCTATGTAACACCATGAAGGCCACAAATAACTTCATTCCCTTCTCTAGAAACATTTCCGCTTCAGACCTAAGGGGAATGAATATCTGATCAACTTTGCAACCTCTTTCCTTCCTAAAAAAATCTCCTGATTTCTTCATCAACATAATTTCCTCTGTTTTTCTCCCGAGCTCTTGCCAGTAAGTATCCTGCCATATACTTTTCATATTACACTCAGAAGACAAAAAGTCCCTATGATTTACCCACAATGAAGAGAGAAGGTACTTCATAATGACATGCAGGCTGAAGTTTATTATCGTTTTCTTGTGTATGTCTTGGAATAAAGCTTGATTCTTTTGATATTGTCACTGACCAAAAATTTCTGTGCTAACTCATCCATGTGTGTTGAGTGAGGGAGAGTCTGGGGGAGCTTCAGCAACTTGTGGGGGAGGGGGGAGCGCACCCACCCTAGCTTCACTACTGGGCTTCCGTGGTGAAACAAAAAATGTGCAATATCTACTAAGTCTTCAGAAATTGTAGGTCAGAGAAACAAAATGCTCAGGTTTGCATTAACAACGTTAATGTAAAATAATTGAGTTAACCGTTTCTCTTTTCTACCGCTTTCATCTTTCCATATTTTTTAATCGTAATCTAGGAATACAGTAATAAGTATTTACTAATCCCACATTTGCTGCGCGTTATCGAGATTCATCAAAAGAAGTATCTGACCTCTCAGTTTTTTGAGCTACACAGTTTTGTCAGTCAGTATGATTACGATTTTTGTAATTTTGTATTACTTTGTACTCACATAATCCATGGCTTTAATCAGGAACGAGTTTTTTTCCCTTCAGGTTTGAGCCGAACCTATCTGCTGAACGAGAGAACCATGGCATATATTAAAGTTTTTGCATTAATACATAAGAATAGAGCTTCCCAGGGATCAAAAGACAAAACAGCATTAAACAGTTTTACTGCATGATGGTCTCTCATCCAAGGCAGAACATGTTGACTACGTACCTGAAGGATATCTCCCTCTAAGTATGGCAAATGGAATGGGCCTTCAAACCGCAGTCGACATCGTCCACTGCACGACGAACTTTCGGGATAATGCCGCAAAATGTTGTGGGGCCATTAGGTTCATAAACTCCGACCACCGTACCAAGCAAGACGTCCTTTGATCTGGTCCGCTCTGAGAATACCCATAGCTAAAGTGCTTTCTGTTTCGAAAGTGTTTTGCGTGTAGTGATTACAATAGTGTGATAGTCCAGAGTTTGGGTGAAGTGGGATCTGGCTGGATTGTCTGGTTGCTAAAGTGTAGTTTTGTGAAGTGTAAATACGGTTTGTTCAACGTCTGTGAGTAGTTGTTGGTGGATGAGTGTTTGGAAAGATTAGCTTTGATGGATGGAAATACTGAATAATAGACTCAGTTTATTTCTGTGGATCTCTGTGACTGAGTGTAGAGTGCTTTTGGACGGTGATCTGTACCCGCTCTAGGGTAAGAAAAAAGCAATTTATATCATGTAAATAGTTTTGTTTTACCTTGGCGCCGATACTGCAGATTACTTCCAGCCGTCTCCCACTAGAGAGGCCGGACGAGTTACCCCGGTAAAAACAGTAAAGAATTTAGAGCTTTGTGTGTGTGTATATATATATATATATATATATATATATATATATATATATATATATATATATATATATTGGTCTCAGAACTAATTTAGTATTAATGGATTAAGATAGGATTTTTTACTATACCAGTGATCCATTATTTTATCATTGTAATCGATAAATCAGCAAAACAAGGGATCACGACAGCGTTTGTCTACATTTTCGACACAAGGCAAGTCTTGCCGTTATTGCCCAACATTTTTTTTTCTTTCTACTTGCACTAATTTTTACAGTGAAATATCTCTCCCATTTCTTTACAGGTAACCGTGTTGTGACTTTATTGTTATATTTTAGATTGTAGTATAATTTTCTTTCTCCATTCCAGGTAACGGTTAGCTTTCCTTTCTTTGGAACAAATTACTGATAAATGCTCTGCAGGTGTACTTCGCTAACCAGTAAGGCAGTCATTCCTGTACAGTTTTAAACAGCAAGACTCCCCACCAGCGAGACCTTCATTTGTAAGAATTACATAAATTGTTATTGTTTTACTAGCAGATTTTGTAAAGTAACTGATTATTGTTCCAGTACCTCTTCCAGGTGCTAATCAGCAATCTCTGATTCTGTTTCTTTTATAGGTCTTTGCAGTAACTTTGATTTTCAGAATGCCGCGGAACATTATTTGTGTAGCCTGCTCCGATAGTTTCACCGGATCCTTTTATAAGGACCATTCCTTTGTTTGCAGGATGTGCAAACTACATCAGAGCTTGGAAGACAAGCTTACCGAAGCCACAAATAAAATTAACAGCCTGACTCATAAAGTTGATGTGCTGGAGGAGTTCATTGCCAGCAACGTTGGACATACTGCGGAGGATAGCCCCACTGCTCAGCCAGCCGTTGTCCAGGCTGACCATCCTCCTCCCGCTGTAGTTACTTCTCCCCCCGCCATACAGAATGAGTTCCAGCCAGTGCAGAATGGTGCCAGGTTTGTGAGAAAAAGGAACATCATTCCAGTAACCATGTACAACAAATTTCAGATTCTCGCAGCAGTACAAGAAGAGCCCCACGAGGCACGGGTTGTGGGGACTCCATCATCCTTGGTCAGTTGGTGCAATTTTGTGGCCGGGCACCCTCTAAAAGAAAGCGTTTTTGTATTCCAGGTGCAGGAGTAGATGACGTAACAGAGGCTGTGGATGACATTTTTGAGAATGTGGAAAATGACAGCCTTGTTATCATTCATACAGGTACCAATGATGACATGCGAACCCAATCAGAGGAGCTGATGGAGAAGTACAGGAAGATGATTCGACGCTACAAGGAGAAAACTAACCATATTTTAATTTTAAGCATACTCCCGCGGATTAATGCGGGGAATGCCTTCTTCAGCAGAGCATTTAGTATTATTAACAGAGTCAAGTCACTTTGCTTACAGGAAGGAGTTGAGTTCATCGACATGTGGAACCAGTTTTATGAGCAGCATACACTATTTTGCGAATGATGGACTACACTTGAATGCCGTTGGTTCTGCCCGTCTCGGTCGTTTGCTTAATGATGCCGTAAATTTTTTCTGGAGAAAAAACAAGCATCACGGGAGGCAAATGTAGATGTCATATGATCTGATGAATCAATAAATGATGGAAGCTCCCCACATCGGAAAGGAAAACACATTAAAGCAATCCTTGCAAATGCGCGTAGTTTACATAATAAATTTTCTGATTTAAAGGCCGTTGTCTTTACTGAAGAGTAAAAGTAGATGATGTATACCCCAATTTCCACTCAACGCTGGTGAGTCGCAGGGATCAGTTCTGGCGCCAACCCCGTTCTGGTTCATATTAATGGTCTCTTATCTGTCACTCACAATCCCATCCACTCATATGCAGATGACTCAACACTACCTAGTTCATTCACACTCAGACACCCATTTATAAAGTCTAATAATTCTACCTCTCAGCTCAGTACAGCCATCTCCATAAATCGAGACCTATCTACGATCAGTTAATGGGGACAAAACGACCTAGTCTCATTTAATGCTGGTAAAACTAAATATATACAATTTACTAATAGACAGATCTTGCCAGATTCTATATTGCTTTCAGTGCAACTAATATTCCTATCTCCAAAAGTATTGAAATTCTCGGCGTCTCACTTAACAATGCCCTCAGCTAGACCTCTCATGTTAGATCACTTGCTAAAACTGACTCAAAGAAACTTGGATTAATGTACAGAGTCCGTAACTTCTTCACTGACGAGCAATTAGCTATAATTTATAAGAGTCATGTGCACTCTCAGCTTGAATATTGCTCACCCTCGTGGAATGGATGTGGAAAGGTTGCATTAAAACAACTAGACAAAATTCAGAACAAAGCTGTTAGAATCATTAACAACCCTGCCATTACAAATAAACTACCTTCCCTACAAGTAAGAAGGAATGTTGCCTCCCTTGCATTATTTTACAGATATTTTTATGGCAAATGCTCAGACGAAATTGCGTCCATGGTGCCGCCTCTCCATGCCTTTCCTCGTGCTACACGGGCATCTGGTAGCGCTCATGACTGGAATGTCACTCAGCCATATTGCAGAACTTCTACCTATCAGAATTCTTTCATTCCCCGAACTGCATCTCCCTGGAACTCGCTTCCCCTGAGTTGTTTCTCTCCAAATTTCAACCGACAGCTGTATGTATGTATGTATCTCAGTTATTTGTGGTGCAGTTCTAAGGAATATAATTGTACCTGAAAGATAGGTTACTCCAAGCTGGCACATGGAATGGGAAATGAAAGAGAGCCAGTATCGTTTAAATCAGAATGTCTAGGCTCGAAACAGCCGCAGACGTCCTCACCACCATTGGGTTCATTGGAGTTCCATTCTTCTGAAGTCACGGGACGTCCCGATAACGACGTCCTTCCCTTGACTCCAACCCATACCCAACCTGGAAATGCTATGTGGAAGCATGGCAAATAGTTTATGGTTGGAAGGATCACAGAAATTAAGTACGTTCTGTGACATATAAGCTTTCCAAGTGGCTTGTGACACTGCTGTCACCTTTTGCGGGGACCATTTCTGACTCCTTTGTATATAACAATATGGATCTGGTTGGGATACTAAAATCACTTACTGCTATGTATTGTTACAAATTAGTTTATTTTGATATTAAATCACTATTCGCCGATGTTCCTTTTAAAAATGTATCGTCTTTCCTGCCAAATGTTCTGGCAATCAACACTGATAATATTTCATGTAGTGTCGTATCGTTTATAATGGCTCCAACATGTTCGTATAGCCTACGCCAGCGTTGGTCACCTAACGGCGGCTTTCCGCCCTGTTCAGTATCTGGCAACCTCCTTATTCAGTCTCTTATCCCTGAGGCCACACTCTATAACCTCGTCTTAAGTCTTTTTCGGTCTTCCTCTCGCAGTCCTACGCACGACGTTCACACTTACCACTTTCCGCACCCAACTGTCAGCTTCCATCCTCTCATGCCGAGACCATCTCAATCTACTCCTAATCACAACACCAATACACTCCTATCCCATCCTTCCTCGCAACTCTTCAGTCGTAAACCTAGCATTGTGAAAACATGATTTAACTAATAAGGTTGTGTACAGCAAATTCATCCTTTGTATTAGTGGGTAAATGTTGCTCACGTAAATTACCCTGTGCTTGCAAATATTTACGTGGATTGTTGTGAGAGTATTTTTTTTTTTTTATGTCGATAATGGAGGAAAACATAGATTGGCTCCGCTACGTTGATGACATCCTTAATTTTTGGCCTTACAACCTTCCCAGTGATGAGCAACTAGTTAGACTAAATTCATTAGCCTCAACCATAAAGTTTGCTCATTAAATGGAAATGGATTATGTAGTACCCTTCTAGGATGTTGAAATCATCAGAGATGAATGAGTTCTGAAGATGAAAGTATACAGAATACCTACAACTATAATATTTTATTTGTATTATTATTCAGACCATCAAACTAACGAAAAAAGGTCTGTCTACTTATCTATACATTTGTGAAAATATTGGATTTCAGGTCCGCAGTTTTTAGATGAAGAATTAAAGATGATTCTGCATTGGGACGAAACTAGAATATCCATTCAGTTTACTAACCCAGTACCGTAATACAGAATGGAAACATTTCTGTGGAGCCAAGATAAATAAACCAAAACGCCATACCAGCCAAAGTACCTTTGCTCTCCCATTCCATGAATATTTTTTGGTGCTTACATACTGGAAAATTAAAAATGTACAGGTACTGTAGCTTTCAAGTGTGAAAACTCCATCACGAAAACCCTAATTGAGAACAGCCCATCGAACGATTCAGGTGTAGTATACAAAATGTCATGCAAAAAAAAATATATATATAAATTCAGGACAATCTGGAAAAGACTTGGAAACCAGAATCTTGCAGCATATATATAGTGTAAGGACAGTCCAACAGATAAGTGGCTTATTCCATCACAAAGCATCTAATTCTCACCACACTGATTGGGCAGGTTCTAAGATAACAGCAAGTAGCAAGGTCTAAAAAGCTTCGATGAAAGAAATGTAACTGAATCACGCCTATTCTCTGGCACATATGAGAGTAACGTAAACATGGCCATGGTCATTTTCAGCGTGATAAATGGTTAATAGTATAAGATAAAAACAGTACCCCCCAGACTAACGTTCCATGTATAAGCTTGCCATGATTTAGGATATTAGTTCAGCCTAGGTGAGGTGAGGTCATGGTACGTCAGGTCAGGTCAGGTCAGTCCCTCTATGTTCTGTGTGCCCCATCCTGTTGCTGGTGTGTATGTGGGAACTACACCCTCAAGTAAACCCGAAGAAAGTTCCGCCTTATACACCTGCCCGCCAGTTCGGACCATTATGCGTGAGACAACGATTAGTGAAGCAGTAGCCAGACACTCAAATATTTGGTTCCACTGTGTGGGAGGGGAGAGGTTAAGGGAGGAGGAAGGCTGGGGGAGCTGATAGTTCCTACCCCTCCATCTTCCATCCCCATCCTTCTCACACAGTCACCAGATGGATGAATGTTGGCTACTGCTTCGCTACCACTTGTCTCAGATTTAATACTTCGAAGTGGTGAGCGAGTGTATAACGCGGAACTTTCCTCGAGTGTACGAGTATCTACGTCACTGTCTGAATATATAACACGCGAAAGTACTTACTGTCTCCGGCGGACTTTGATGGATGGTTGTGAAGAGTGAAGACTTGTTTCTGAGCTCTCGTCTAGCTGCAGGGTTGCCTCACCGGCTTCAGCTTTTTCTTTTTTTGCCACAAGGGCGTTTTTCAATAAAGTTAGGTTAGCTAGAACTAATTTTCCTCCCTGGCCTTAGTAGATATAGTAGGTGTCTATATCTAATTTCTGAGATTGCCTTTGCTTACTCACCTCTGGAGTGTACCCCCCACTGATCGCTCTGGGGTGTGAGTTACACACGGGCGCGTCCTCCCGAGAGTGGTTTGAGAGGGTAATCTCAGCCTAGGTGGGTCTTCCCCAGGTACTTTGCCCCTTGGTCGTTTTTCTCTTTCTTCCCACTTCCCCTTCACGGGGGAAGTGGTAGCTATGATGGACCCCCCTACTGCCTCCCCCCCCTTCAGGGGGGGAGGTAGTCCTGACGACATCCCTACCGTGACTGACCGGCCCCAGACTGACGGACGCCAGACTCGTTCCCCGCTTGACATCCCTGTAAATAACGCGACCTTTGTAACTCTTCATGCTCTAGGTTCTACTCCCCTGTCCAGACTCAATCCCTTCATTGTCAAGAAGGTGATTGACCACTGTGCGGGAGAGGTGGAACAAGTTAAAAAACTTGGAAATGGAGACCTCCTAGTAAAGACATTCAACTCAGCTCAGGTTAAAGACTTGCTAAAGCTGCGTAAGTTTCACTGTCATGATATTGAGGCCAAGATCCCAACATCCATGAATTCCTGCAAGGGTGTTATCACTTGCAGGGATCTCATGGTGATGAGTGAGGAAGAAATCATACAGGAACTTGCTCAGCAGGATGTAATTGATGCCAGATTCATCACTCGTTATCAGGAAGGCGTAAGGACGAAGACAGCCACTGTTATCCTCACTTTTGGCAAAGTTTTGCTACCTACAAATGTCAAAGTAGGATATGAAATTGTAAATGTAAGACCGTACATCCCGAATCCCCTTCGTTGTTCAAAATGTCAGCTCTATGGACATCATGAAAAGGCTTGTCGGGCTTCCAACATTGTGTGTGGCAAGTGTGCGGCTGTAGGTCACTCTGCTGACAACTGTACATCCGAGACTGAGTGCTGCTTTCACTGTAAGGATGCTCACTCCACTTCCTCTAGGGCTTGTCCCAAGTGGAAGGAGGAGAAAGAGGTCTGCACGGTGAAAGCGACTGAGGGCATATCCTTTTATGATGCTAGGAAGAAGGTGAAGGAGTTGCATGCAACTCCCAAGCCTAATGTCTCCTATGCATCGACGGTTGTGTCCCGTCCCGTGATGTGCACCGTAGAGACACAGACTGACCTTACCTTCGCTCCACATGCCACATGCCCTACCTCTAAGTCTAGACCCCCTGTACGTTCCAACTCTCTTACAGACATCCCTGTCGCCACTTCTTACTCTCAGGCTGCTGCTGCTCCTTCGCAGTCGGTGCGGCCAAAAACGAAGCCCGACAAGTCTGATAAGATTAATCTGACCACCCTCACAAAACAGTCTCGTCCTCACGTTCTTCCAGTTCCCACTCCAGCGAGGGAGAGGAAGGTTAGCTCTTCCTCGGGGGAGTCAGGGAACCTCGTAATTGACGATAATATGGAGGTTTCCGTGAACAAGCACCGGGATAGGTCCCCCGGTAGTCGCTCGCCTTCTGGCGGGCGACAAAAAAAGACGAAGCACACTGGCCCCCAACGAAAATCTTAAACCGCCGCATTCACTATACTACAGTGGAATTGTAGAGGTATTGGGAATAAGTTACACAATATAGCAATCTTGCTTTCTATACACAGGCCAGACATTGTTTGTTTACAGGAGACGCGCCTGGAGGATCGTCCTGATCCTCCACAGTTCAAACACTACCACTCGTATAGAAGATATGAAGGTCACGGAGTTGCCATTTACACACACAAATCACACCCACAAACGGAAGTGATTCTAAATTCTACTCTGGAAGCGGTCGCGTGCAGAGTAAAATTTAATAACACGTATCTGTCTATTTGCTCTCTGTACTGTCCTCCACATGGCCCCATTGATAGTGATGCTTTAAATTCACTAGTGGAACACCTGCCTGGAAATAAGTTAGTGTTGGGCGATTTTAACGTCCATCACTATCAATGGGGTAGCTTGAGGATTGATGGTCGTGGGGAGCAAGTAGCCGACCTAATACTACAGTCCAACCTCTGTCTTCTGAACGATGGTAGAGCGACTCGTGTAGATGATCGTACTGGTAACTTTTCGGCCATTGACTTATCTTTGGCCTCCCCTGGTATACATCAAGATCTCTCATGGGACCCTTACGACGACTCCTTGGGAAGTGATCATTTACCCATCTGTCTTTCTTATACACGCGACATCATTTCGGACCCTCCACCTCCAAAATTTAACTATAAGAAAGCAGATTGGGGATCCTTCTCAAGGATCGCCAATTTAGATATATCTAGGGAGACCATAGATGTTAAGATCGAAAATATAACTACTTCCATATTACACGCAGCTGAGGCTGCTATTCCCAAGACTTCTACAGTTCATGCGAAGCATAGAGCACATTGGTGGACGCCGGATTGCCGACAAGCATTAAGAAAACGCAATAGGAGATACAGGATTTTTGATAGTCAGCCCACTGAGGAAAATTTTATTGCATACAAACAGGCACGGGCTGAGGCAAGGAGAATAATAAGAAGGGCTAAACGTGACTCCTGGCGGTCCTTTGTGTCCACGGTGACTCGTACAACACCATTACATAAAGTCTGGTCCACTATAAGATTATTAAATAATAAACGCCCATACTTCCCTGTCACCACCTTGCAGGTGAATAACACCACCTATGACGAGCCCATGGACGTTGCTAACATCCTCGCCAGGAGTTTTTCTCATGTAAGTAGCTCAGCCAATTATGACCCGCGTTTCCAAAATCATTAATGCACGGCTGAGCTACAGATATTAGACTTTGCCACAGAAGACGTAAACTCCCGTACAACCAAGAGATTATGGTAGATGAACTGCTCCTTGCCCTTAAATCCTGTAAAGACACCAGCCCTGGACCAGACACCATCACGTACGGTATGATCCAGCATCTTAATCAGGACAACCTGATTAAGATGTTAGCATTGTACAATGAGATTTGGGCGTCTCGAACGTTCCCAAACTCATGGCACTTTGCTCACGTCATACCGATACCCAAAGAGGCTGGTCGTCTTATGAATCCCACTTCATTTCGTCCTATTGTGTTGACTTCGTCCTATTGTAAGGTCATGGAACGTATGGTTAACAATAGGCTTCTTTTGTTTTAGAGTCGAAGAATTTGTTAAATGATCAACAATGTGGCTTCCGTAAATACAGAAGTTCACTAGATCATTTAATGAATTTGGAGCATTGTATTGCAGAGGCATTTGCCAATAAAGAATTCATGATAGGGGTGTTCCTGGACATCCATAAAGCCTATGACATGACCTGGCGACACGGTATATTAATGAAGCTCTATGCTTATGGTTTAAGAGGAAATTTGCCTGTTTTTATTTCAAATTTCTTAAGGGACAGAACTTTCTCTGTCAAATTGCACCTGTAACGTAACATCGGATATATTTATCCAGGAAAACGGGGTGCCACAGGGAAGTGTGCTTAGTCCTACTTTATTTAGTATTATGATCAATGATATTCTGTCATCAGCTCCCATCCCGGGGAATCTTAAATACTCACTCTACACTGACGATTGTGCAATATGGCACTCTTCCCGTTATGCACAATTTTCGGCTGGGCGGATTCAAGCAGCTCTTGACTCCGTCCACCAATGGGCCTTGCAGTGGGGATTTAAGTTTTCCGTACATCAGTGTGCCGCTATAGTTTTCACTAATCGTAACGTACCTAATTTGTGCTTAACTTTGGATAATCAGGCGGTACCTTTTCAAAATTCTGTAAAATTTTTAGGACTACATTTTGATCGTAGAATGAATTTTAAACTTCACGTTAATACTTTGCTTGCTCGTTGTGATAAACCGTTAAATGTCCTCAAGTACCTAGCAGGTACTACCTGGGGTGCCGACAGAAAATCTTTATTAATGGTGTATAAGTCCCTTATTCGATCAAAGCTAGACTATGGCGCACAGGTGTATGGCTCGGCATCTGATGCCACGCTGAAAGGATTGGATGTGTTACAGAATAAATGCTTGCGAATGTGTCTTGGAGCTGTACGGTGTACCCGTGTGGCTCGTATGGAAGTGGAGGCGAATGTGCCTCCCCTCCGTATTTACCGTGACCACCTGGCGTTGTCCTACGGCATAAGGACATTAAGAAAAAGTAATATCGGCAATGTGGCCTGTACCCCCCTGCGTCAATACCACCACCTTCTGCGGGGGGTGCGTCGGCCACTTGCCGCTCGCCTCCACTTACTGACTCAGGAGCTTGATGTGGACCCCAGTGACTGTGACAAGTTGGTGCTTAAAAATATAGCGCCTTGGGAGCCACCCGGCTTTACAGTCGATGTTACATGGCTCCCAGCACCAAAGGCCAAGGCGACGGAGGCGGAGGTCCACCACTTGTTTCGTAACATAATTGTTCGTCACTTGGGGTCCCATCAATTGTACAACGACGGCTCCAAGTCGAGTGAATGTGTGGGTGCAAGTGTGTGGTCGACTGAATGTGCCCTCAGGTATCGGTTGCCGACTCATACATCTGTGTTTACTTCAGAACTTTTTGCTATTGACAAAGCCATAGACTATGCTCTCAATTCTAGACATGACTCATTTGTCATATTTTCAGATTCAAAATCAGCCCTTCAGGCAATTGCATCTTGCACTACTGACTCTCATGAGATCCAGGGCCGCATCGTTAATAAGTTGCATTCTTGCAACAACTCATTCACGCTGATCTGGGTGCCTGGTCATTGTCGTATCTACGGCAATGAGCAGGCTGACTTACTTGCAAAGTCGGGTGAAGAGCTCGAGGAGACTTGGGACGTTCCTCGTGATCTACGGTCGAGTCTATCTCTCGGAAAGAAATCAATAAATCTTCTGTGGCAAGGTCAGTGGACCAGACTAAATATTCCAACTTGTAAGCCGTACCTGGGCGACTGGGACACTGCCAACCGTCCCAGTCGCCTAGAAGAAAAAGTGTTGGCACGGCTAAGGCTTAATGCCACCATTGTAACCCACATAAAACCATATATGGAAAGACGCTTCCCACCGCACTGTGACATCTGTAATGCGGTGTTATCTATTAGTCATATCATCCTGCGCTGTCGGCGATTTATTCGTGAACGCGCTTCACTTATAAATTACTGCGGCGCAGTAGACGTCCCCTTCACCCTTTCCACCATCCTGGGTGATGGGGACATTGTTATGACTGATAAATTGATGGCTTTCTTGAGAGAGACCGGACTAATCAGAGTGATGTGACTTTTTTACTGCGTGGTTATGGTTTTTATGAAGAGTTAATATGTATATATTGTAATATTAATTAGGGTTGACAGTTGACATATTTTAAATAGTTCCTCCTCCCACCGATCTATTTCTAATATAGATGTCCCCTACATTAAGCCAAGTTCCTCGCCTGACAGTCACCAGCTGATGAGTGCAAGTGTGCAATATAGGAAGGTATTGGGCACTTGCAGTCGATGGTGGTCTGCTGGGCGAGGTTCTTCACTTTTTGTACAAATTATGTAAATACATTATATTATCTTGCTTAAGTTATTCTAATTAGGGACGACAGCTGACGTATATGGAAATGTTCCTGACTCGCCTGGTTCCCTTTCATATATTGATGTCCCCTATATTAGGTTGTGCCTCGACTGACAGTTACCAGGTGATGAGTGCAGGTATGTAATGTAGAAAGGCATTACATATCTGTAGTCGATGGTGTTCTGTTAATCGAGGTATTTTTACCATTAGTGTAGGTCTAGCTATTTGTCTCTGTAGGAATTAGTATAGGTTAGCGATTTGTCTGTTAGGTGATTAGTTTTAGGGTCTTTAGATTAGTTTTCCTTTATAATATAAGGTATAAAAAATAAAAAACCAAGAAAAAATTAAAAAAAAAAATACAAAAAATAAAAAATAAATAAGATTAAAATTATTATATATATATGTACGTTTGCATGAAAGTGTGTCTGTATGTATGCATGGAAGTGTGTGTGTGTGTGTGTGTGTATGTATGTATATATATATGTTTGTATACAGTATATATGTATATATGTTTAAATGTATATACATATATATATATATATATATATGTATGTTTGTATGTATATATATATATATATATATATATATATATATATATATGTCCTTAATAACCAGGGGCTTCGGCCCCAATGGTTGATAGGCCGGAAAAAAAAAAAAAAAAAAAATACTGTCTCCGGGACTTTGTTGAATGGTTGCGGAGAGAGAGGACTTTTGCTGATCTCTCCTCTAGCTGCAGGATTGCCTCACCGGCTTTAGTTCTTTTTTTCACCCTTCTGGTGCTCGATAGGATAGTTAGTACTCATTTTCCTCCTCTTCCTGTTAGTTAGAGCAGTAGGTGTCTGTTCTACTATACTGAGTTTACCTTTGCTTATCGCCCACGGAGGGTCCCCCCCACTGATCGCTCTGGGGCGTGAATAAACACGGTCGGGCCTCCCTGGAGTGGTTTGAGAGGGCAACCTCAGACTTAGGTGTGTGGTCCCCGGTTGATTGGCCCTTGCTTGTTTTCTCTACTCCTTCCCACTTCCCCCGTTAGGGGGGAGTGGTACTATGGCGGACGCCCCTACTGCCTCCCCCCCCTCAGGGGGAGAGGTGGTCCTGACCGGCCCCAGACCGAACCACGGACTGACAGCCTCCAAACAGAACGGCTCCAGACTCGTCTGCCCCGTGACATAAATTTAAATAATGCTGAATTCGTTCTCATTCATGCTCTAGGTTCCACTCCCTTGAGCAGTCTCAATCCCTTCATGATTAAGAAGGTTATTGATGGCTGTGCTGGGGAGGTGGAACAAGTAAAAAAACTTGCAAACGGAGACCTCCTCGTAAAGACTTGCAATTCTTCCCAGGTTAAGGACTTGTTGAAGCTGCGCAAGTTTCATATCTATGATGTCGAAGCCAAGATCCCAACTTCCATGAATTCCTGCAAGCATGTTATCACTTGCAGGGATCTCATGGTGATGAGTGAGGAAGAGATCATAGAGGAACTCGCTCAGCAAGATGTCATTGATCCTAGATTTATCACCAGATTTTCGGAAGGTGTCAGGACAAAGACTGCAACCGTCATTCTAACTTTTGGTAAAGTGTCACTGCCTAGCCAAGTAAAAATCGGCTACGAAATTGTTCATGTCCGGCCATACATCCCCAACCCTTTCTGTTGTATGATATGCCAGTTATATGGGCATGTTGCAAAGACTTGCCGGGCTTCCCAGCCAGTGTGTGACAAGTGTGCAAACCAAGGTCATGATGCCGACCATTGTACATCTGAGACGGTCTGCTGCTTTCACTGCAAGGGCGTTCACTCCACTTCCTCTAAGGATTGTCCTATGTGGAAGGAGGAGAAGGAGGTCTGCACAGTGAAGGCAACGGAGGGCATTTCCTACTACGAAGCTAGGAAAAAGGTGAAGGAGTTGCATGCAACTCCCACGCCGAATAGGTCCTATGCTTCGGCGGTAATGTCCCGTCCTGTGATGTGCTCTGTAGAGACACAGACTGATCTTGTCCTTCTCCGTCCTGTCACTCACAGTACCTCTCAATCTCGACCTCCCCTCCGCTCCAACTCTCTCACTGACATCCCTAAGCTTTCAACCTATTCTCAGGCTGCTGCTGCCTCTCCATCAGTACGGCCTAAAGCGAAGCCCGACAAGTCTAGTAAAAGTAACATGACCACCCTCACAAAACAGTCTCGTCCTCACGTTCTTCCAGTTCCCACTCCAGCGAGGGAGAGGAAGGTTAGCTCTTCCTCGGGGGAGTCAGGGAACCTCATAATTAACGATAATATGGAGGTTTCCGTGAACAATCACCGGGATAGGTCCCCCGGTAGTCACTCGCCTTCTGGCGGGCGACAAAAAAAGACGAAGCACACTGGCCCCTAACGAAAATCTTAAACCGCCGCATTCACCTTATTACAGTGGAATTGTAGAGGTATTGGGAATAAGTTACAAAATATAGCAATCTTGCTTTCTATACACAGGCCAGATGTTGTTTGTTTACAGGAGACGCGCCTGGAGGATCGTCCTGATCCTCCACAGTTCAAACACTACCACTCGTATAGAAGATATGAAGGTCACGGAGTTGCCATTTACACACACAAATCACACCCACAAACGGAAGTGATTCTAAATTCTACTCTGGAAGCTGTCGCATACAGAGTAAAATTTAATAACACGTATCTGTCTATTTGCTCTCTGTACTGTCCTCCACATGGCCCCATTGATAGTGATGCTTTAAATTCACTAGTGGAACATCTGCCTGGAAATAAGTTAGTGCTGGGCGATTTTAACGCCCATCACTATCAATGGGGTAGCTTGAGGATTGATGGTCATGGGGAGCAAGTAGCCGACCTAATACTACAGTCCAACCTCTGTCTTCTGAACGATGGTAGAGCGACTCGTGTAGATGATCGTACTGGTAACTTTTCGGTCATTGACTTATCTCTGGCCTCCCCTGGTATACATCAAGATCTCTCATGGGACCCTTATGACGGCTCCTTGGGAAGTGATCATTTACCCATCTGTCTTTCTTATACACGCGACATCATTTCGTACCCTCCACCTCCAAAATTTAACTATAAGAAAGCAGATTGGGGATCCTTCTCAAGGATCGCCAATGTAGATATATCTGGGGAGACCATGGATGTTAAGGTCGAAAATATAACTACTTCCATATTACACGCAGCTGAGGCTGCTATTCCCAAGACTTCTACAGTTCATGCGAAGTATAGAGCATGGACGCCAGATTGCCGACAAGCATTAAGAAAACGCAATAGGAGATACAGAATTTTTGATAGTCAGCCCACTGAGGAAAACTTTATTGCATACAAACAGACACGGGCTGAGGCAAGGAGAATAATAAGAAGGGCCAAATGTGACTCCTGGCGGTCCTTTGTGTCCACGGTGACTCGTACAACACCATTACGTAAAGTCTGGTCCACTATAAGAACATTAAATAATAAAGGCCCATATTTTCCAATCACCACCCTTCAGGTTAATAATAACATCTATGACGAGCCCGTGGACGTTGCTAACATCCTCGCCAGGAGTTTTTCTCATGTAAGTAGCTCAGCCAATTATGATCCGCGTTTTCAACATCATAAACGCATGGCCGAGCTACAGATATTAGACTTTGCCACAGAAGACGTAGACTCCCCTTACAACCAAGAGTTTACGCTAGATAAACTGCTCCTTGCCCTTAAACCCTGTAAAGATACCAGCCCTGGACCAGACACCATCATGTACGGTATGATTCAGCATCTTAATCAGGACAACCTGATTAAGATGTTAGCATTGTACAATGAGATTTGGGCGTCTCGAAAGTTCCCAAACTCATGGCACTTTGCGCACCTCATACAGATACCCAAAGAGGCTGGTCATCTTATGAATCCCACTTCATTTCGTCCTATTGTGTTGACTTCTTGTCTATGTAAGGTCATGGAACGTATGGTAAACAAGAGGCTTCTGTTGTTTTAGAGTCGAAGAATTTGTTAAATGATCAACAATGTGGCTTCCGTAAATACAGAAGTTCACTAGATCATTTAATGAATTTGGAGCATTGTATTGCAGAGGCATTTGCCAATAAAGAATTCATGATAGCGGTATTCTTGGACATCTATAAAGCCTATGACATGACATGGCGACACGGTATACTAATGAAGCTCTATGCTTATAGTTTAAGAGGAAATTTGCCTATTTTTATTTCAAATTTCTTAATGGACAGAACTTTCTCTGTCAAATTGCCCCGTAATGTAACATTGGATATATTTATCCAGGAAAACGGGATGCCACAGGGAAGTGTGCTTAATCCTACTTTATTTAGTATTTTGGTCAATGATATTCTGTCATCAGCTCCCATCCCGAGGAATCTTAAATACTTGCTCTACGCTGACGATTGTGCAATATGGCACTCTTCCCGTAATGCACAATTTTCGGCTGGGCGGATTCAAGCAGCTCTTGACTCCGTCCACCAATGGGCCTTGCAGTGGGGATTTAAGTTTTCCGTCTGTAAGTGTGCCGCTAGTCTTCACTAATCGTAACGTACCTAATTTGTGCTTAACTTTGGATAATCAGGCGGTACCTTTTCAAAATTCTGTAAAATTTTTAGAAATACATTTTGATCATAGAATGAATTTTAAACTTCACGTTAATACTTTGCTTGCTCGTTGTGATAAACCGTCAAATGTCCTCAAGTACCTAGCGGGTACTACCTGGGGTGCCGACAGAAAATCTTTATTAATGGTGTATAAGTCCTTTATTCGATCAAAGCTAGACTATGGCGCACAGGTGTATGGCTCGGCATCCGATGCCACGCTGAAAGAATTGGATGTTCCACAGAACAAATGTTTGCGAATGTGTCTTGGAGCCGTCTGGTGTTCCCGTGTGGCTCGTATGGAAGTGGAGGCGAATGTGCATCCCCTCCGTATTCGCCGTGACCACCTGGCCTTGTCCTATGGCGTAAGGACATTAATGAAAAGTAATATCGGCAATGAGGCCTGTACCCCCCTGCGTCAATACCACCACCTTCTGCGTGGGGTGCTTCAGCCATTTGCCGCTCGCCTCCAATTACTGACTCAGGAGCTTGATGTGGACCCCAGTGACTGTGACAAGTTGGTGCTTAAAAATATAGCGCCTTGGGAGCCACCCGGCTTTACAGTCGATGTTACATGGCTTCAAGCACCAAAGGCCAAGGCGCCGGAGGCGGAGGTCCACCACTTGTTTCGTAACATCATTGTTCGTCACTTGGGGTCCCATCAATTGTACACCGACGGCTCCAAGTCGAGTGAATGTGTGGGTGCAAGTGTGTGGTCGACTGAATGTGCCCTCAGGTTTCGGTTGCCGACTCATACATCTGTGTTTACTTCAGAACTTTTTGCTATTGACAAAGCCATTGACTATGCTCTCAATTCTAGGCATGACTCATTTGTCATATTTTCAGATTCAAAATCAGCCCTTCAGGCAATTGCATCTTGCACTACGGACTCTCACGAGATCCAGGGCCGCATCATTAATAAGTTGCATTCATGCAACAGGTCATTCACGCTGATCTGGGTGCCTGGTCATTGTCGTATCTACGGCAATGAGCAGGCTGACTTACTTGCAAAGTCGGCTGTAGAGCTCGAGGAGACTTGGGACGTTCCTCGTGATCTACGGTCGAGTCTATCTCTCGGAAAGAAATCAGTAAATCTTCTGTGGCAAGGTCAGTGGACCAGACTAAATATTCCAACTTGTAAGCCGTACCTGGGCGACTGGGACACTGCCAACCTTCCCAGTCGCCTGGAAGAAAAAGTGTTGGCACGGTTACGGCTCAATGCCACCATTTTAACCCACATAAAACCATATATGGAAAGACGCTTCCCACCGCACTGTGACATCTGTAATGCGGTGTTATCTATCAGTCATATCATCCTGCGCTGTCGGCGATTTATTCGTGAACGTGCTTCACTTATAAATTACTGCGGAGCAGCAGACTTCCCCTTCACCCTTTCCACCATCCTGGGTGATGGGAACATTGTTATGACTGATAAATTGATGGCCTTCTTGAGAGAGACCGGACTGATCAGAGTGATGTGACTTTTTTACTGTGTGGTTATGGTTTTTATCAACGGTAAATATGTATATATTGTAACATTAATTAGGGTTGACAGTTGACATATTTGAAATAGTTTCTCCTCCCACCGATCTATTTCTAATATACAGTAGATGTCCCCTACATTAAGCCAAGTTCCTCGCCTGACAGTCACCAGCTGATGAGTGCAAGTGTGCAATATAGGAAGGTATTGGGCACTTGCAGTCGATGGTGGTCTGCTGGGCGAGGTTCTTCACTTTTTGTATAAATTATGTAAATACATTATACCATCTTGCTTAAGTTATTCTAATTAGCTAACGTATATGGAACTGTTCCTGATTCGTCTGGTTCCCTTTCATATATTGATGTTCCCTATATTAGGTTGTGCCTCGACTGACAGTCACTAGGTGATGAGTGCAGGTATGTAATGTAGAAAGGCATTACATATCTGCAGTCGATGGTGTTCTCTTGGTCGAGGCTTTTTTACCATTAGTGTAGGTCTAGTTATTTGTCTCTTAAGACTTACTATAGGTTAGCGATTTGTCTGTTAGGTGATTAGTTTTAGGGTCTTTATATTAGGCATTTTTGTTTATAAGTAATATAAGGTTAAAAATATAAAAAATTACGAAAAAAATAATAAAAATAAAAATACAAAAAAATAAAATAAAAATTATATATATATATATATATATATATATATATATATATATATATATATATGTACGTGTGCATGAAAGTGTGTATGTTCATATGCATGGATGTGTGTATGTATGTATGTATATATATACTGTATGTTCGTATATATATGTATATATGTGTCAATGTATATACATATATATAATTTTGCCTTAATGACCAGGGGCTCCGGCGTCAATGGTCGATAGGCCATGTAGTGTCATAATATCGGTTGTAATTTGCACGATTTTAATAACTGAATTGCAAAATGGAATTGTTTAACGTAAATGAACAAAATATAATTTATATCCAGACATGGATAAGTTTTTTTTTTTTTTTTTTATGCGAGGAAGAAGGAACCAAAGGCCATGGCCCGCAGTAACAGTTCCCTCCAAGAGAAAAACAAAATACAATAGAGAGCCAAATTCAAGATCCGATCATTTTGAGATGCCTGGACACACTGCGTTTGAAAGATTGGAGATCATAGGCAGCAGGAAAAACAGATAGAGGGAGACAGTTCCAGAGCTGACCTGTTGCATAAATGAAAGACTGGGAGTAACGGTTAACTCTTGCATTAGAGAGTTGGACAGAAAAGGGATGAGAGTTTGCTGCCAGACGGGTGCTACGCGCCCGTCGTAGAGGTGGAGGAATGCAAGCAGACAGTTCAGAGGAGCAGTGACCATTAAAGTAGCGATAGAAAAGAGATAAAGATGCAACAGTGCGGCGAAGAGACAGAGGTTGAAGGGAGTCAGTAAGAGGAGGAGAGTTAATGAGACGAAAAGCCTTTGACTCCACCCTATTGAGAAGAGCTGTATGTGGGGAGCCACCCCACACATGAGAGTTGTACTCCACACAGGGGCGGATAAAACCTCTGTATAGAGTCAACATTTGTGCAGGGGTAAAGAAAGAGCGGAGTCGGCTTAGCACACCCAATCTCTTGGAAGCAGATTTTACAAGAGATGTAATATGGTCTTTCCAAGATAAGTCCCGAGTAAATGAAACCCCAAGCATGTTCAAGGATGATGCAGGATTAAGCTGAATATTATTAAACATTAATGGGTATACCTGTGGAAGATTTTGTCGGGTTGATAGGTGTAAGAACTGAGTCTTAGATGCATTAAAGACAACCATATTATTTTTACCCCAGTCAGCGATACGAGCCATGTCAGACATTAGGTGTGCCATAGCCTCATCCCTTGTTTCTTGAAGTAACTGTTGAGATGGGCGTTGCGGGAACCGAATGGAAAGGTGAAGGGTGGAGTCATCAGCGTATGAGTGGATGGGGTTAGATGTACAGCTTAGAAGATCATTGATGAATAAAAGGAAGAGAGTTGGTGATAGGACAGAGCCCTGAGGAACACCACTGTTGATAGGTCTAGGAGAAGAACGATGGCCGTCTACAACAGCGGCTATAGAACGACCAGAAAGGAAGCTAGCGATGAAGGCACAGATAGAAGGATAGAAACCGTAGGAGGGCAGTTTGGAAATTAAAGATTTATGCCAGACTCGATCGAAAGCCTTTGAGATGTCAAGTGCAATGGCAAAGCTTTCGCCAAAGTCCCGAAAGGAGGATGACCAGGAGTCTGAACGGTAGGTGAGAAGATCGCCAGTGGAGCGTCCCTGACGGAACCCATACTGACGATCAGAAAGAAGGTTGTGATAGGAAAGATGCCTTAAAATTTTTCTATTAAGAATTGACTCGAAAACTTTTGAAATACAGGACGTTAAAGCATTTGGACGATAGTTGGAGGGTTGGGAGTGGTCACCCTTCTTTGGGACTAGCTGAATGAGAGCAAACTTCCAGCAAGAAGGAAAGGTACAAGTTGACAGACAAAGGCGAAAGAGTTTGCCTAGGCAGGGTGTAAGCACAGAAGCACAATTCTTGAGAACAACAGGAGGGACCCCATCAGGCCCATATGCCTTGTTAGTACTGAGGCCAGTGATGGCAGAAAATACATCAACTGAAGAAATTTTAATGTCAGCCATGAGGAAGTCAGAGGGGAGAAGTGATGGAGGAACAGCACCGGAATCGTCTAAGGTAGAATTGGAGGAGAAAGTCTGTGCGAAGAGATCTGCTTTATCAGTAGAAGAAATAGCTACAGAACCATCAGAGTACAGTATCGTTCAGAAGATTCACATTGGCTGTCCATGGAATCCTGGAAAGAAATTAGACAGCTGTCATCTGGTTTTCTCCATGTTCCAATGATAATAGCCTACTCAGAAAAATGTAATATGCGATTACAATATTTTTATGCAAAATTACTACAGCATATGGTAAGAATGTCGACTCTTTTCAGTAGAGAAGAAACGCTCCGAAATGGATACTCATAATTAGTGGATCTTGATTTCATTTCACAATGCCGTGAGTTGTTCACATGTACCGTAAGATGCTATGTGCACATAACAGGGGTTGTTTATGTTAGTGTTTATTTGTTGCGAGTGTAATTTTCATTTATTAAACAATATTTGTACAACTTTTCTCTCCAGGTATCTAAAGTGTTTTTTTTTTCTCTGTGGTTCTCTGGAGAGAATGGATAATGAGCGATTGGTGAAAAAGATAACTAGATCTGATGCGAGAGGTGTAAGGCTGAGAAGAAGACCACGAATAGGACGAATGGACAGTGTGAAGAGAGTGCTGGATGCGAGAGGGATGTCTGTTGAGCAAGGAAGAGTGGCTGTGCGTGACAGATATAAAGGGAGAGAAACTGTGAATGAATAAATGATGACGCAGCCCTGAGGGGATATTATCCCGCATTTGGTCTGATCAGCTGATTAGGTCTGGTGTGGGTAAGGGGATGGGCCTATTATGATGTGGCAGGGGTAAACCAGCTCTGCTGTCGGACCCTGTTGTGAATGTCACTGACTGCACTGCGCAGTTGACCCTCGTGTGGTGTGGTGCGGTGAGGATCTGTCCCTTCTCCCTTTGGAGCTAAGATGCGAATGAATGTGTTTGAGTGGATGAGTAAATTGGGAGTGTGTCGTCCTGTCTCGGCTACCTCCTTTTCCTTGGGGGAAGCAGCCTAGATATATAGATAGATAGATAGGTTCTGTACAGTTCTACTTAACCCGTAATAATAGGGAAATATGAATTTCCAAGAATAAAATGACTGCAAACTGAGGTTATATAACCTTTGGTAGTTAGAGAAAGCAAAAGATAATTGTTTAATGGAGCACTTGGTTAAAAATGGACCTCCACAAATCCCAGATGCTTAAAAACACTAATAGCATTTAAACAGCATTCACCTGTGATAGCGCCTCTGTTCACCCATCATTTTTGCACCTCTGTCTTAGACACTTCAGTGTAGAGATCAGATAGTTCTGTCCCCCACTCTATGCACACTCTTGTATCACAGATCTTCTTCTTGATCAGACACACACACACACACACACACACACACACACACACACACACACACACACACACACACACACACACACACACACACACACACACACACACACACACACACACACACACACACACACACACACACACACACACACACACACACACACACACACACACACACACACACACACACACACACACACACACACACACACACACACACACACACACACACACACACACACACACACACACACACACACACACACACACACACACACACACACACACACACACACACACACACACACACACACACACACACACACACACACACACACACACACACACACACACACACACACACACACACACACACACACACACACACACACACACACACACACACACACACACACACACACACACACACACACACACACACACACACACACACACACACACACACACACACACACACACACACACACACACACACACACACACACACACACACACACACACACACACACACACACACACACACACACACACACACACACACACACACACACACACACACACACACACACACACACACACACACACACACACACACACACACACACACACACACACACACACACACACACAAATTACTGAATTGTAGTCATCAAACTCACCACTCATTCTGTTTATCCATTGTCATGTATACTTGTGGATCAGTTTGTGTTTGAAAAAGGTATTAGATACCGGCAAGCCCTTCCCTGCACAAATATTCATCAGGGCACTACCATTCTCATCCGGTGCAGTGGGTAGGCTATTCCACACTGACTGGCCCACTCTATCTGTTCTTGCATTCCCTACTTTTCCACTCATATATCTGATCAGGAACACACTCACTTCTCTCAAGCTTCTCCATGCATATTTGAACATTTGCCCAAGCTCTTCTTTCATTCTAGCCGGTAGGTCTTCTGTTAGAGCATATGCAGACATAATCGCCCGCGCTTGTGCTCCTACTTGCATTCTAAGGACCCGTCCACACGAGCCTGAAACAAATTTTAAAGCATGTTCGAAACATTGTTTCGGACATGTTTGCATACATGTTCGAAGTATCTGGTTTGGACGTTCAAACCAGTAGACTTGTATCAAGACATTCTATCATCACTGGTGTGGACGTTTCCTGCCGGGAACAGGTTTGGGAATAATCATGCCGGCAAGTTTACGAGCATGTTTATGGCATATTACAAGCATGTATCTAGCATGTTCCTGACATGTTCCTAGCATTGTTTCGGACAATGTTTTAGGCACCTTGAGGACGGGACTTAACGCATATAACCTAAGATTCAACTGCTCCATATTCCGTTATGCTCTCCTTCCACCCTTTGCGTACAGCAGTGTATACATTCTTCAGTACCTTCTCATTCTTATATGCTCCAGCGTATATACCACATCCATACTCTCACTGTCTCACACACACACCCACCTCTCCATTTGGTCTCAGGAAGCCTGCATGTATCTGTCCTCAAGCTGGAACAAATCCACCAGGAGGATGTCACTGAACAAAAACTAGAGTGTTGCAAAATCCAGGTTCTCTGTTGTCATTTTAACTGATTGTTGTTTTTAATTTTCTTCTCCCATACTCATCAGCATCATCATGTCTGAGTAACTTAACTGCAGGATAAAGGCGTACCCTATTTTTCTCTGTTTGCTTTTAAGCGAACTAAATGGTTGTTAATCTGTTCCATTCGTTCTCAGCACGTCTTGGAAATCAGCTCTGTATCTAGTTCTCTGCCTTTTCCTCTCACTTCATCTCTGTTTCACCTAGACTTTCTTCTCCAGTTCCACTTTGAATTAGTCTGGTTCTATCGCTTTGTCTCCCCAACCCTATGACTTCCACATGCCTGAGATGAAAATTTCTTCCAGTGATGTACTTTCTACCTTAAATGACCTCAGTACTAACCAGTAAAGTGAGCTTTGTGAGCACGTGACGAACGAGCGAGCACCATGTTATCACAGTTTCTCTCTGGTATAGTATTTCTTAATTATGGTAGCCGAACAATAAAAAAAAAAAAAAATGAAAAGAAAGACACTCTCTCTCTCTCTCTCTCTCTCTCTCTCTCTCTCTCTCTCTCTCTCTCTCTCTCTCACACACACACACACACACACACACACACACACACACACACACGTCAAAGTGAAAGTGATAATATAGCTTAGGGATTGTTTGAGCAACATAGGTTCCAACGGTATGCGAGTGCTGGTGTTAAACGAGGCGCCGTAGCATTCACCACACGCACACTGCTAAATTCTACAATCTCCACTGTCAACTTGCCTTGTCGACGATAATGAAACGATAAAGACTTGGTTATTGATGAGATGATTACAGCCAGAAATGGGATGTTTTCCATTGGTGAAGGCACCATCAAAAGATAGCAAAAACGTTAATGTAAATTTATAGGCGGCATCTCCGATATTCATTTGCTAAAGCTGATGCCAAAAAATACAGTGTTAAGCCGGAAAATTTTTTAAAATCTGATTTCGTAACTGAGACGTTACCGAAGAGTCGAACACTCCCTCGGAAAATCGAGATTCCAAGGGTTTCCTACGCCTATATGGGTGAGTTTTTAGTTGATAACAAAATCTACTGAATGACTACCACATCCAGAAAGAATTTCAAGTATGTTTCATATAGGAGTAAAGTTATTAACTTCTACCTAGCGTGACTGTCTGGTCGGGCTGGGCCGCTCATTTCCAAACTTAACTGGGAGTAAATATCGCTCGCTCTTTTCGCTCGTAATAAGGCGTATGGAACTGAAGGGCCCCACCTGTTGTTTTAAAGAATTGTACAGCTGTGCTGTCAACCTGCTTAAGTAAATTCTTCCGCCTTCGCCAGTCAACTTATACCTTTCCCTCTTGCTGGAAGTTTCCTCTCATTCAGCCTGTCCCAAAGAACGGGGACTGTTCCCCTTCCCAGCCCTCTATCTATCCCCCAACTACTTTAATGTCTTGTATTTCTAAAGTTTCCGAATCTATTTTTAAGAAAAAATTTTTAAAAAGCACCTTACCTACCATAACTTACTTTCTGATTGTTAGTATTAGTTCCGCCAGGGACCCTCCACTGGCGATCTTCTCACCTTCCTCTGACTCTTGGTCGTTCTTTCTACTTTGCATTAAGAAAACTGAATGTCACATCATTTCCACGATTTGAGAACTGTTTCGACTTCTGAGCTCTTCATACGTTTTTGTTTTTCTTTTGTTTAAAAGAAAGATATCTTCATCGTAAATAAGATCAGTAATAAGCCCATCACCTCCTCCCTCTCCCTTATTTATTACATTCCAGGCAAGCTTTAGTATTCATGTAATGCTCGGAATAACTATGACCATCTCCCTAATCCAAACTGAGTCCTCAACGAAGATAGTACTATGGTCAAGTTCTGCGTTATATTCTTTAGTTTAATGATCATGTTTATCTTCCATATGTTCAAGCTTCATTAATATCTCTCCATGGAAACATTTGGCTTATTCTAGTACCAAGTCTCCGCTTCGTTACCTTCAAGTTTCCTCCATCCCATAGATGTTTTTGTTTTGTTTCTTTTAATAATGTGTTCGTGTTATTAGATAATGACTTTCTACAGTTCAGCTTCTTTACTGTGATCTCTCTGCCATTACTACCATACTCCTTTCCGTTTGAGGGAGTTCTTCCATACTCTCAGAAATTTTGCTATTGTTGTTTTTTTTCCTACCCGGTAGTACTTAAGGTGCTGCTTTGTTCAATAAGATGTAAAGTTTTCATTCATTTTTTTATCGTCTACATTTGCTTCATCGATCTAATCTGAGTGCAAACAGTGAACCAGCAATCTTTAGCTCAGTGCCTATTGTCTCACAGCTGCAAGATTTGGTTGATTCCCCCGAGCTAGCCTCCTCTTCTCTCTTCTTAGGTACAATACCACCTGAATTTTCACTATTCGTTGATCACCTCAAAAAATTCTCTCCGTTTAGTGCAACTATACTATTTGCGGGCATATACGGTACTTTGTCAGAAAAGATTACATCTGTTTCAGTAGCTTTTTCCACTTGCTTCCTTCCAAGTCAATTTTCTACTTTCTCTTGAGAGAGAACAGTTGCCACCCTAAGGCTGTTCCTGCAAAAACTAGTACGACCTCGCCTCTGACATTCTCACTATTCATTCCATAATTACTACAGTTTTTCCTGCCATTTTCACCCCTAGCTTGGCTTTAAGTCCTACCGTCACAAGCATATGCTGGGTATGGTCATCGACCATAACCTCCTCTAGATATTCGTAAAACTTTTATATTTCTTCGTTTTCAGAGGCTGATGTTTGAGCATTACGTGGGTTATCTTAACGCTGTCTTTTACTCAGTTTTATTCTGTGGTCTGCTACTCATTAACTGTAAATAATTGTTTATATTACCGCTAAGATTAGCGACTAGGGCCTTCACGTAGTGGCACAGTGTACCCTGAGGGGCACGAAACTGCTGTGGCTTCTATGCAGGAGCCAGATCTTCTCATATTTATTAGCACTTTGCCATGGGGAAGGACCCTGGTCTTACCCTGGCTAGGCACAGTCTACCACAAGCACAAGACCACTCCAGACAGTGCATAGAGTGTACTGTACCTGTAGGATGGCCTCACAGAGGCAGCTGCTTACCTGTTGTCGACGGGTCTGCTCAGCCAGATGGACCGGAGTTAAGCAACAAAAACCACCACCACTTAGATTCATACTGACCGAAATCTGGAGGTCTGACCACCATGTCTCATTGCTCCATCACTGCTGGGGAGACGGACCAAGTTTTGATAGACCTTGTCACAGTGGTTGAGAGGGAAATTATGAGTTAGTAGCTCACAAGGCCAGTTCAGGTGGTTACTGCCAGGGAACCACTTATTGCGTGATCCGTGAGAGTAAACTTACTTAGCAAGGACGTAGGGGACTACTGTATACTGGTATGCAAAAAATTCACAGCAAGGGAGTGTTCTTCCCAACACCCCAACACCCTTTGTAATACCGGATCCTCGTCAAAATACCGCGGAAATCAGCGTGTCATAACGAAATACTACCAACCACCAGAATTAGCCTACGTAACCAGAACATAAAATGAAGAAATCAGATGTGAACTAGATTACAAACAAAAATTACGAAGTGAATTCTCAGAACTCGGGAGGTCTGGAATATCTCTTTTGTACTGAAGCTCACGTTTTCTCTTTCCGTAATTACGCAGTATATGGGAGACTAAAACTTTAATTATGTGTACAGGAGACGTCATAACCTGTGCAGCCAGCTAACGTCATGTTGCTTGTTTACGTGTACGTGAATGTATAAAATAACTCACGAGCAGCTGTTGACGTGACGCAGAACGCATACTAACTAGTCTGATAAAATTCCACTGTCATCTGATGGAGTGGCAATCAGTTCCAACTAAAAATTATTAAGTTTAGTTCTCTGTAATAAAATAATGTTTAGAAGTCACTAATGTTCAGTGATAATTAAAGCTTGATATTGTTTCTATATATCAAGAACTCAGGACACCATTTTGGATTTAGCTGTTGTTTATATTACAGTATTTACCAGTGAGTTCGTGTGTTTATTTATTTCGTCCCAATGCAGTATTTTACTTTTATGCGTACCTCTTTTCACGTTTTGTTTATATTCAGATTTTTTTTTTTTTTTTTTTTTTTTTTTTTAGCACAGTTTTTAGGACATAATGAAGCTGATAATAGCTGATGTAGTTTTTATACACAGCCACAGTTTTTGAGCCAATATGTTCCTAGTGGTGGCTGTGGTATTATTTCTATTAAAGCCACAGCTTCAGAGACAAACTGGTTACGATGCTAGCTGTGGTACAACTTAACTCGTAGCCACACTGAAGCAGCCTGTTCCGAGAGTTACTGTGGTACAACTCTTAGCCCGTCGCAGTTCATAATGATAGCTGTGTTATTTTCAAGCACACTGACACTTCATATTATTAGTACATCTCACGTTTTAGCATTTTCAGATAACACTAAAACCAACCGCTAAATCTGGGGCTGGCGACTTTCCCAGTGGGACAGGCGCTAAAGTAAATTAGTTGAGTCGGGGACAAATTATTCAGAACACGGCATCTATGTATCATGCCATTGACTAACGCTTGAATGAAACAATACGAGTACGTGAAGGCAATCATCGACTCGATCAATATTTGAACAATCGGGCTGGTATATAACCTGGTCGTACACCTTGCTTGTTTAGCTATTATATTCTATCTACCTATCTATAGCCCGACGCCCTAATTCCGCAAAGCGTGGCCGCAGACAAAACGCCTCCAAGTCGCTCTGTCACCCACCATTTGACTCCCCTCCCCCCAACTCACCCCCCCCTCCCTCATATACCTCTCAACTCCATCCCTCCACCTCATCCTCGGTCTACCTCTCCCTCTCCCTCCCTCCACCTCACCTACATACACCCTCTTAGTCAGTCTTTCATATTATATTCACTTTTGTTAAATGCAACCAGGAAATTACAGGAATACCAATATGGACTGTTATAGCATACCTGTTACTCAGCAACTGTGCTTCCTCACAGTTCAGCTCGTTATATTTCAGCATCTCAGTTGGATGCATGGCTGATCGCTGCCAGATCAAAGTTAATGTGGTACATTCAACTTACGCGCAGATACTAGAGTCTGTAGGTACTGGATCATGCCTTGACAGTCCCCAGCAACGTACAGGTCTCCTCCTAAGCGTTGGCAGTTCTCTCTAGCATCGTAAAAGTTCAAGTACCTTGTATCCACACGGATGCAGTTCTTCTCAACTAGCTTTGAGAATTCAATAATACAGGTTGCTCACTAAATATACGTGCAAACGTAATTACAGGTGACATTTCTAAGTATAATACAAAAAATTCTCACATAATGCCTCCTGAGCTTTTCTCTCCCTCCTCACCATCTGCGGAGTACACATGACCAGGCTGACAGACTCTTAATAATGCAAAACCAGTTCACGCTAAATTCACATTTTTCAAAGTTGACGATCTGGCTTGATGTTTGTGAACTTTTAATGTCTAATTATCAGTTTTGTATACTGAAACGAACGTCTTATAATGATATTCGGTATTCCAATGACTAAACGTTGTTCCTGCCTGTATTATCGCAGGGTAGCAAAAAACATGAATCTACTGTGACATTTATTAAGCTGCTTTCTGTGTGTGAGTGAGTAAGGGAGGGAGGAAGGGAGTGAGGGAGGGATAAAGGTCAGGGGCCACAAACCATTGCCAACACTGTTTCGTGGGCCGCTGCCCCAAAAGTTTGAGAACCTCGGATATAGCAGCTGAAGATAACGGCATATTAGATGGTTGAGAGACAGTACAGGTAAATTAACAAACAACACTGGTAGATTAGAAACACTTACCTACACTTCATGACCAAGTAGGTTTTTCTTGTGTTTTGGCGTTCGGTCCCAAACCCCCTGAAAATGATGGGAATAAATCACAAAATTCTTACAACCCCGTGGGATATGGCTCTCCTGGAATTTCTGAAGCTGGTTCTCGCCACCGGGTCGGGTATTGTGTTTCTTATCCTCAGTTTAGTTCTTAAAACTGTTGTATTTGTAAACATCTCAGTAATGCAGCAGGATCACAACATGCTTGATGAAGTCATTTTCATTATGAAAAAGAAGAGGAAATATTAATAATAATAAAAAAATGTCATGAAGGCTTCACCCCCCTAAAATGTTCCTCAGATTGCTGCAGTCTAGCATAACCTGAGAACTTTGTTTCAATATTCGGTATATTTATTGATCTTAGGAGCCTCGGCTTTGTTATATTTAATGTTATACTGAAAAAATAATCCAGTATTACTGGCGATAATTCAAGAGGTTTCCATAAAAACGTAAGTCAGGATCTCTTCCCTCATCAACCCAGCCTGGATATTGCACATTTCTACTTCACTTCCACCGCAGCTAAGTCCTTGCTATATCGAGAAATGTCTTGTATTCGTCATAGCGATTAGCATCACCATGACGGCTACATGTTTGAAGTGAGTTGCTACTTTATCATGGCCGTCCCACCAGGATTTCATGACAATATCCAGATTTCTTCCAACCCTTCAGCCACTCTTTTTTTCAGTCTAACTAGCTTCTTACATTATGATAATTTTCAGAGGATACATACAAATTCTGTGATTAATGAATATGCCACCTGGATTATTAGCTGAACAAACAGGCAGAGGATGGATGGACCCTGTGATATACAGAATAGTTTTCACTGCGACTCTCAGCAAGCACTTTTGACCTATTTTCTTTACATGTCTTAAAATATTTCATAAAACTGGTGATGATATTCAGCAGTGCACTGAGTAATCTGAAAGTTTATCAACACTGGTAGTAAGAACTGTAAAATACAGAAAAACCTTCTTAAACTGGATTAATTGGGGCTTGAGCACATCCGAAATCTCTGTCCACCAAAGTTACCTGTGACCAACCCATCCTCAGAGGGAATCAGAATCTTTTTTTTTTTGAAACACCCAGCATCATTTGCGGGGCTTAATTTAAGAAAACAATTTAAAAAATATACAAATATGTATATGTAAATGTGAGCCGCCGGTCTAGTCAATTAACTGCACAAGAATGATGGGCCTTCAGTGTGGCACACAGCTATCCTTCACCCTTGTGACACCTATTGAAGCAAATACGCACGAGGATGGAGCCAGCCAGTCTCATTTGTGCTATGTACGTAACTAGTCGCCTGCATTCCCTCTATTTTTTCCTATTCCGAGCGCCTGACTCATTTTCATTAAAAAAAAAAAAAAAAAAAAAAAAAAAAAAAAAATAGTGCTTGTAGCTTCTTCTATGGAAAAGAATATGTTTTTGCACTCCTATCTCAGTTCTTTGGTGTGCTTTTTTCCCACAAAGTATGGCGAACCTTCTTTGTCTTTGAGATTAAAGATGCACTTGCTGAACACTAAGACATCTTGACGTGACAAGGGAAATTGGTACTGTTTCACGCATGACTTCACTGTGTAGGTATGAACGAACAGTCACGAGCGCATTATACAGTTGTGTAGTGGGACACGCTAAGGTATTCAGTCCTTTTGAAACATTGACGGTCAACTGATTAAGCTAGTGAAAGGCAAAAGTCTTGATGCTCTGCCAATAAATTATGCAGTGTCCTCGGACTTCCGCTGCAAAACATGGGTAGTTAACTGTGCTCTACAGATGATATATATATTTTTGTTACTTCGATATACAAAGGTCACGGCAAAACGTACTAGTATAGGGGAAGGGTATGGTACAAAACAAACCAAAATTGTATCTGACTTGAGGGACATTCCAGCTTAAAGTAGTTCGGCATACTGTTTACAAACGAACTTGTTGAGGTTTTCGGCTGCCGTGTAATGCTTGAGTTAACAGACACTAGCAATGTAAGAGAGTGTCCGACCAAGTATTATTTTTGGCTGCAACTATGAGGTGAAAACTAATATTCATCCTCGTCATAGAATCCATCCACTCACCCATCTCAGCTATATGCTTCTACACTTCAAGTACACTGTAGGTAAAGCATGGCACAAAATCATTCACTCAAGATCCATCCTCCACCGTACCCAGTCAGTGAGTCACATCCACGACGCTCCTCACACTCAGTGATACAGTCAATAGGAGGTGCCACTATGCTTCCCTAAGTTCCACCAGCTGGATAACTCGGCAAGCTTTAAAGAGAGAGAGAGAGAGAGAGAGAGAGAGAGAGAGAGAGAGAGATTCTTAATATAGTTACATCATTGGCTGTAGCCTGGACTTCATTGGACGGGGCTCATCTCGCCTCTAAAGTAAGGGAAATCGTGCATGAATTACTTTTTTTATTTTCGAGAATGCAAGTGACTCATAATCTACATAAAACAGCCTCATTGTAGGAATAACATTTATTTTATCACATGAATCAAGATGAAAAGAAAAATCATATTGATAAAAAAGGGTTAATTATCCTTTATACAAGACGAGAAATCCTCCTTCACAGATCCTAAGTGAACAGTCGTCACTCAGCTGTACCTCCCCATCACTGCACTCCGTAGGAAATAAATATAATTGCTAGTGGCTATAGATAAAAAGGGAAAGCAATGAAACGTAGATATTGATAAACACTTTAAAATATATGTGGCCATCTATCCATTTGTCTTTATTCTTTATTTGGTATTTTATCGAGATAAATTGATGTGAAATACTGAAGTAAATCTACAGATTATTATTTAACTCTGTACCAACACGAGGAAAAGACAGGTGGCACTACCATGTTACTCTATATGCTGATAATTGTTGGATCTATTGTCTTAGTAGCTGCAAATTTATATAAGCAGGCCTTAAGACATAGACTCATATCTGAGGTAACTCCTAATAATAACATGTACTTTTTGTGTCATAATCCTTTCAGCCTTGCGTCGACCTGTTGTGTCAGCCTGTGTTCAGCTAGTCTCGACTCTATTTGCTAAAGGTACCCAAGCAATGTTATGTTATGTTGTGTGTGTGTGTGTGTGTGTGTGTGTGTGTGTGTGTGTGTGTGTGTGTGTGTGTCAGTTTTGTAAATTATCTTAAATGTTACCGAATTGGAATCGCCATGTATTCATGTATAAAAAGAACCTTGAATTCTTTTTACTTTCCTTTACTCATAATACTTTCGGCTAAAATTTCTTTTATATTATTTTACAATCTAAATATTCGGTGTTTAATAATTCCATATCCATTGGAAATATTAGAAATGCATGGCTAAAAAATAGATACCTCAACATAATTATTTTCCTCCAGTGAACATGGTCATTTATATTATAGCGTCCTTAGTCCTTTGCATCATCATCATGGCTGTAAGATGAAAGATGCTTAGCTCAGTGAGTTTTGAGTTAACAGTAACTTCAGTACAGAATCTTACAAAGGTACATCATAGGTTGCAAAATATTTACGATCAGAATTTCAGAGTTATAAATGGAAAAATGTATTGTTTGGCTTAATTCAATAAAAAATGGTCAGTATTAAGCCAGTGGGTGTCGGCAGTCGTTCCTCTTCTGGTAAAGCTGATCCTCTGGGGCAGTGGTTCTTAACCTTTAGATCGCCGAGCCATATCGAGTGGGTCGGCAAGGATCTGCTGTCATTGTCCGAACTTTCCTTTGTAGTCCATCAGTAACTGCACAGAGGATCCATGATGCCAGCAGTGTACTGAGTTTCATATTAATCATTGCTGGAGAGGAGGAGGATTAGATGTTTGAACCTTTTCTCCTTATTTCGTAACCTATGTAGTTGTTGTGTGTCTTTGTGACCCCTGAGCAGTCGACAGGCATACATATATTTTAAGTAACAAAAATACATTTATTCCAGTCATGGGTTACTTATCACTCATTGAATGGAATCGTTTTCGTTTTCCAGTGTATCTAACTGTGACTGATAGCAACAGATTGTTATTAATTCATCCCATACACTGGTTTTATCAGTTTTGGAGTTGCTTTTTCCTCTTGGCCGTCATGACAGTCGTGTGGACTTCTGTTGGGTTCCAGTGCATGCTGGGTTCCTGCCCATCTGCGGGTGTCCGGAAATGAGCGGGCTGATCTGCTGACTAATCCAGCATCGGCTCGCCCTCCTGCATGTGCGGGATGCCATCCTTCTCTGCATCAACTGCCTACATGTGATTTTTATCCCTTTGTTGGTAAATTGATTCGGCGATGTTGGCAAGACTGATGGAATGCGGTGGTGCCTAACAAGATGCGTGCTGTCTGTGGCGAGGAGGGTTCCTTCACTTACCGAAGCTTGTCTCGCTGGTGGGAGACTGCTTTGTGCTGTTTGAGGATTGGCCAAACCCCGTTCTCTCATGGATTTTTAGTGGAGGGCTCTCCCCCTCCATTCTGTGGAGATTGCTTGGTCCTCCTGACTGTTCGGCACTTGCTGGTGGAGTGTCCCAGTCTTAGAGATTTACGACATCGGTACCTCTCTGAGCACCAGGTGAGTGATGGGTTGTACCGTCTTTCATCGGCGTTTGGGGAGGAGGCCTGTTTTATGGGAGGGGGAACCCATAGCTTTGTGGTGGCTGCTGACTGCTGCATAAGATTTAGTACTCGGTGTTATGTTATTGTTCTACTTTAATTTTAGTGCTTCTTTTTGGTGTTTTAGTGATTTTAGTGTGTTCTGTGTTTTAGTGTTTTTATCTTCACTTGACCTTTAGAATAGTTGGCGTTTTTTACTTTGATGTCCGGCGGCTAATGGCCCTGCCAGTAGCACCGCCAGTTTTTATTATTATTATTATTATTATTATTATTATTATTATTATTATTATTATTATTATTATTATTATATTTAATCAATCAATCAATCAATAAAGCCAAACTTTATGGAAGGGATCAAGACCAGGCACGAAGTAAAAGTATTATTATGGGGAACAATAGGTTAAAGGTCAATGTCACAAGGCAATGTCAACTTAAATAGTTTTTATTTGACAGAGAAAAACACTGTAGAGGGACTGAGGGTAAATCAAGAATAAAAAGAATCGATTTTGAGACCAATCAGAGATCAAGGTGACAGGGAAAGGTTAAAAGCCAATGTCATAGAGCACGATCAACTCATTTGAGAGAGAGAGAGAGAGAGAGAGAGAGAGAGAGAGGATCAATCAAAGGCAAAAGTCACAGGAAAATTTCAAATGTCAGCGTCACTGGGCTCTTCTGATTTAATTCATCGTTACTGGAAGGGTTCAGGGTTAGGCAAAAAGTAATGTAATTTGATTCTGAGTAATCGGCATTCTCTGAGAGCTTTTTCTAATGGGATTCAGAAGGCACATGCATAGGTTTTCTTACTAATTCAGTAGTAATTTTGAAATGAAAGAAAGGTTATTGGTATGCACGTTTATATAAAAATGGTTTACAATCACAAATTTCTTTAAGTTCCATGCGATGATACGAATAGAGTATGTACTGACAAAAGAAGTGTGATGTACAGTATTATGTTGCAGTTTTTATTAGTCTTTAATAAGTAGCATGCTAAATCATACTGTGATCCATTGCATCTGATTTATTATAATTTTATGTAAGAAGTTTATGTTCATTTTGTATACAGAGGATAATCAGCTTACGTATTCGTGTTATAAGTGAAAGTCAAATGTGTAACTATCTATCTATCCGTCTATAGCTCGACGCCCTAATCCCGCAAAGGGTGGCCGCAGACAAAACGCCTCCAAGTCGCTCTGTCACCCACCATTTGACTGCCCTCCCCCAAGCTCACTCTCCTCTTCCTCATATACCTTTCAGCTCCATCCCTTCACCTTATCCTTGGTCTCCCCCTCCCTCTCCCTCCCTCCACTTCACCTACATGCACCCTCTTAGTCAGTCTTTCATTCTCCATTCTCTCCACATGTCCAAACGTGTGACACACTGAATAAATCTACTATACGAATCAACTAACCTGTCTGACCCGCCGCCTGCAATAAACCCGACGACAGCACAAGAACCAGTTTAAAGATTATGGCGGTCTTCATGTTGCTGATGATGTCTTCTTCCACCGGTCTGGAAAAGTAGCGTAATGCGTTTGTGCAGTGAGCACAAACATGACATATCTACCAAGCTGTATCATTTGACAGCATCACATGACCGTCTTATTATGCAGTAGGATATATAGCGACAAAAATGAGTTCCATGAATGTTTGACAGTTGATTAACTTTCCTTGAACTCTGTCACTGCGATTTGCGTCACTTAGCGCTCGACCATACCATTGCCATTAGCATCAACATAACCGGCTCAATTAAATATAGTGAACAGTATTTATCTATTTATCCGTCTGTCTATTACCTGTCTATCCATCTATCTATCTTTATGTTTGTCTTTATGTAAAGTTTCTTTTTCCCATGCAAAAAGCTCATACTACCTCTGTTGTCACTGCCACTATCATCATTACCAATATCAACCCAACCACTGTCATTACTACATCAGTAATCCCTATCATTCATATTACCTGCCACCTTTATATCTTAGTCACTCTTCTTCCATGACATTATCTTTTATATTCACTTCAGCTGAGGAAAAGAACATCACACTTTCGCCTGCACCACCCACCTACCTACACCACCCTTTCACCTACCTCACCCCTCCGTCCACACACATCCATGAATATAAAGTAGTGGGATTTGCCGCCATTACGCAGGTTAAAAAGTGATGGCTCTTAAATCCAAAACTCTGGAGGCAGATATCCATTTTGTATGTCATTACCACCGCGTGCTAAGTTTAGTGTTCCCTAGACGATCATTCTTCCTGTTTTTCTTATTTATTTATTTTTTCATCTATCTATCTATCTATTGCCAGACGTCTTAATCCCGTAAGGGGTGGCCACAAACAAATCGCCTCAATGTCGCCCTGTCCCCCACCATTTATTTCATTGCCCTGCTCCCATCTCACACACCCCTCTCTCATATACCTTTCAACTCCATCCCTCCATCTCATCCTTGGCCTCCCCCTCCCTCTCCCCCCCTCCACCTCATTCACATAAACTCTCCTCGTCAGTCTCTCACTGTCCATCCTCTCCACATGTCCAAACCACCCAATATTTTCCTCCTAACGCTTCCTATCACATCCACATCCACACCACAACGCTCCTTCACTTCCTCGTTTGTCAGTCTGTCTCTCCATGTGACTCCACAGGCTCCTCTCAGATAAGTCATTTTTTTTTTTATTTAGTCCTAAATTAACCTGTCCTAACCCAACAGATTAACCAAACAGACTAGCAAACTAACCCAACCTGATACTAAGAAAACAAGCCTCTAACAAAGACGTATCCCCACCATTAGGTAAAGACTAGACAGATATACATTAATAAGTATAGCAATTTCATATATAGGACCATAAACTAGGACTCATACACTACCTTTCTTTAAGAAGTGAAGATGATAAAGCAAGAAGTTTCAAAGATACAGTTATTAACAGTTTAATTTCCTTATTTGGATATACCAAGTAAAAATACTTACGTGACAATTTCATATATAAGGACATCAAATAGGACTCATACTCTTTCTTTAAGATATGAAGAGAATCCAGGAAGAAGTTTCCAAAATATAAAACAAGACAGATTTTTCCTGGTCATAGCTCGTAAAGTACAGACAATATGGCAGTTTTACATACACGGGCGTCAAGTACGACACATACTCTATCTTTCTGTGTGATATGAAGCCAGTCCACCTTGTAATTTCAGAGATACAGGCTCAGACGGGAAGACAGACAGGCGGACGGACAGGGGCGATTCCTATATCCCCACCATATGGAATAATGGTGAGGATAATAAACCTAACCTATCCTAGACTTTCCTGGATAAAAGCAAGTTCAAAAATGAGAGAGAGAGAGAGAGAGAGAGAGAGAGAGAGAGAGAGAGACAGAGAGAGAGACAGAGAGAGAGACAGAGACAGAGACAGAGAGAGACAGAGAGAGAGACAGAGAGAGAAAGAGAGAGACAGACAGAGAGACAGAGACAAGAGAGAGAGAGAGAGAGAGAGAGAGAGAGAGAGAGAGAGAAAAGAGAGAGAGAGAGAGAGAAGATGAGATGAGATGTGAAGAGTGGGTGCAGCATTATTTAAAAAGTAACTTGAAGGGGGTATTCCCAAGCAGGAAAAAGGCATCGGGGATGATGATGATGATGATGATGACTCAAAAATATTTTCAAAGCCCATTCAAATCTTCTTTCTTCAACATTAGTAAAAATGTGTCCCAGAGAAAAATCAGTGTGAAAGTATTCCTCAGGACAAAATTTTTAGGTTACTTGACAGTTTTACAGGCTTTCAATGGAGCCTTTAATAAAGTTCTTTCAGCAACCTCCAAAACAATATTTAAAAATCTGTCAAACAGAGTATGAGGGATGTTTTGGGCTGTGAAAGACGTGGAGCAGCCAATAACTGTGCTGATGTAGCAAGAACACAGAAAACAGTGAGATGTTTACAGAACCGCGCAATGTCATGGTTAAAGTATAGCACAGCAGACATTAAGACGGTTACAGTACAGTGCAATAGCAACTGAGATGGTTACAGTAAAAAAACAGCACAGACGATGGGGCATGGATTTCTATACAGGACAGTACAACAAGCACCGAGATGCTTACAGCACAGCACAGTACAGTGAGATGGCTACAGCACAGTACAATACAGTGAGAGCGCTACAGCACAGTACAGTAAGTAATGAGATACATATTGTAGCATACAATACAACAGGTAGTACGAAGGCTACAATACAGCACAGTATAAAATGACATGGTGACAGTGACGCCGGGAGGAAGGTCTCTTTCCGTAACTAATAATAGTTAGGAATCCCTGACTTAAGCGAGATCAGTACACCAGTATAATCAGGTCTAAATGCAGGTACAAATTTGTCTTGGGGAGATCAGCAGACATATTAATTGTTTGTAGATGGTGTGAAAGAGGAATATGATGTAAAGTGGAAAGCCAAACACACGGTTATTTTTTTCTGTCTAGCCAACTGGAGAATGGCACAGGACCTGTAATATAAAGAAGTTAATTATTAAACTAACATATCAAATCATCTATAAGGATATTTTCCCCAGTTTCATCTGGACGCGAACCAAGTGAACTGCAGGTTGAAGTTGCCCCTCTTCCTCTAATCCACCCTCCTTCTTTCGGGAGATAGGGAGTGAGCTGAGGGACATTTTGTACTCCCAGTCAGGTGATTAACTCTGCTATATCTGTACCACCGCAAGAAGGCGTCCTTCTCCAGCACTGGGAATAGCATTGTGTCTTAAAAATAGTCTTAAACGTAAATTAGAATGGAATGAGAGTTGTCAATCTGAATGTGGAGAAGGACAGGCAGTTATTTCTTCAGTGTTGTAGGTACAGAAGTTTAAAATGGGTTTCATAAGAAGAAATTTTTTAGTTGGGTTATAAGAGCATTTTTAAGTAAGTTAACCAGCTAGCAAGTTTTAGCGTCTTAGTAAAGATAATGATGGGGGAAGCCATGCTTACCTGAGAGAATGAATGTGAAGGCGAGTAACTTTATAGCGAGAGAATTTCAGGTTGGTTGGAAGTGGTAGGTATGATGTCTTTGTTGACTTTCCGCCTCTCCTGGCCACACAGACACCCTTGCCTGCTTCGCCATGGCTTACGAGTGTATCAGGCTAACGCTTCTACACTCTTCTGTTGCCCTAGTTTCACTAAGGTAACTCTTTTTCTTTTCTCTTATTACCCTACTTTCGTAACTCGGTACCTAATGAAATATAATCCATTTTTTTTTATTATCAGAGTTGTTTTTATTTTCCAAGGAATGTAATACACTATGAAGGCATCTGGCATATTACTGCTTTCTCCTACAACTGGTTGAAACAGAATCCCAAAAGCCAATGAGGATGGAGAGATTAGTTATGTAATTAAGGTGTGCGTGTGTGTGTGTGTGTGTGTGTGTGTGTGTGAAGGGAGGAATTGTAGGTGGGAGAACCGTCCCCCTTCCCCTCCTGTACGGAAGCTGCTGGTCTCTTAGTCATGCCGCTGCTGGAAATTGAACATATGAACGTAAAAAATCCTGACTGAGGCCACACACACACACACACACACACACACACACACACACACACACACACACACACACACACACACACACACAGTGAAAAATATAAGTTTCCCATGAATCATACAAACAGGCATCAAATCTCATACATCTTAGGCATTTGGCAAGGTGTGATAGGTAAGGTTTTCTTGTACCTGACTGGCAGGATATACCTTTTTTACTCTACTTTGTCCTGAAATTGTCATCTCTCCATCTTGATCGCTGAACTGTAACAATAAACTAGTACTAGAAAATAATGCTCGTCTTGAAATGTGCTGTGAAATGGATGTAGAGCTGTTGATTTTTTTTTTTTTTTTTTTTTTTTTTATGTGTCCGACTCTGGGCATAGGCTTCACAGCCTGCTATCAAGGCCCAGCAGTCCTCCTACATACCATACACCTCTACATGTCACCACTTCGGCGCTAACACCCACCGTCCATATTGAATACATGCTAGGGCTGTCTCATACAGGACTGGTGTATTGGTATTAGCGGGGGTATTTTTACGACATGTCGGAGGGTCTTCTGGTAGATCAGTAAAGCCTGATTTAATGAAATTCAAATCCTTAAACTGTTCCCTGCACCAGCCGGGATTCGAACCTGGGTCCGTCAGGACTGCAGGCCACCTCTCTACCGACTGAGCCACCTGGGCCAAGTCACGGTAAACCAGTATAAGAATGATATTCTGGAAAAGAAAATGTCAAGATTCAGAATGATTGCAATTTTATTCATGCTAAAGACAAACGATTATATCCATCTTCGGAAAGAATACGCCTCCTACGTAAGACAGACAGGCAGACAGACAAAGACAGACTCTGGATGATCGATTCACGTTGACTTATTTTATTCTTGGTTCCAGCAGATGACATGATTCAGATTAAATGATAACAGACCCTTGTAAACGTAAAGGAAGACGTGAAAGGCAAATGGGACAGACGGACAGAGGGAAAGGCAGAGGCCAAAGTATCAGTTCACATCGATTGCTATTCCACTCCTGCTAAAGGCATAATATTTTATTCATCTCAAGTGAGAATAAACTCTTTCCGTAGAGGACGACGTGAAAGATAAATAAACAGGCAGAATAAACAGAACGAAAGTGAGGCACGCATTTTCCGAATTATCGTTTCACATTAACTGGAATGATCAGTACATGTTAACATGTTAACTGTATTATTGTTGCTGCCAGAGCACTGTATTTAGCTACAGTGGAAATATGACTATCCCGAAGAAGAAGAAGTAAAATATGTGTAGGCAAACAGACTAACAGACAGACACTCTCTAAATAATTGATTCATTAAGTAAACTGCTCCTTTATTCTTGCTACTGACTGACAGTTTTAGTTATCTTAGGGCAGAACGAGCCTCACCTGTAACACAGATATTTTTTGGCTACTTACTGAATTACATTGATTACATCCACACCCTCGGTGATCGATAGGGTGCTATGGTTTAAGTGGAGTGTGTGTGTGTGTGTGTGTGTGTGTGTGTGTGTGTGTGTGTGTGTGTGTGTGTGTGTGTGTGTGTGTGTGTGTGTAGGTTACTCACCTATCTATACTCCCCTGTGTGTGTTTTTACAGGACTGAGTCAAGCTCATAATGACCCGTCTTCCTTCCTTATTTTATCATACATGTGTGTGTGTGTGTGTGTGTGTGTGTGTGTGTGTAGATACAGAGAGAGAGAGAGAGAGAGAGAGTAAAAAGATGGATTATACTCTGAAAAACATATTGAACTACGAATTTTCAGTCCACACCAGCCCAGCATCAGGCTTTAGTAGTCTTCCATCGTCAGCAAGACTAATAGCAAAAATATAAAGATCCTAATTGGCTGTCTATCAGTTTACTGTTTTTTCTTGCAGGGAACAATTTGTGGGCTTCTTCCCTTTGGTTCTATCCTCCATGCATAAAAAAAAAGTACATCCAAAACCCCAACCAATTAAAACCAAACCCTCCTCCCAGTTAAATCGCTCAAAGAAAAATGCAAAGAACTACACAGACCCTAATAAGTTGTGTCTACCCTGCATCATTTATTTCCTACCCCCGATGCCACACCGCCCACACCAGCAGACTGAGCAGATCCCGCAACACGCAAGCATCCACCATAGGAGCCTCTAACGAAGCCCTAATTACGGACTATCCTGTATATATCAAATTACTCGTTAATTACCCATCAAATTGCACACTGACTGCCAATTACCGCATGATATATATACCAGTAATTGCAAGTTCAATTAATTAATCAAGGTGAGTTAATTAAGGGTGTTATCAGGTGTAATTACGCTGTTGGATCTTGTTAGCCCAGTGAAGAGACGACCCTCATTAACCCCTTCATTCAGAGGACGTAATTAGGAGTTTTGTCTCACTAATTAATATTCTCTCTCTCTCTCTCTCTCTTTCTCTCTCTCTCTCTCTCTCTCTCTCTCTCTCTCTCTCTCTCTCTCTTCATTTTCTCGGCTTGCTTTCATTTCATTGGACTGATGGGACTCTTTTTCTGAAGGGTCAGAGGCCACACACACACACACACACACACACACACACACACACACACACACACACACAAACAAAAACAAACAAACAAAAAACAAACAAACTAACAAATGTATGGTGCAATAAGGAAGAAAGACGGGTCATTACGAACTTGACTCAGTCAAGTAAAAACACACACAGGTGAGTATAGATAGATGAGTACACACACACACACACACACACACACACACACACACACACACACACCACTTAAAACATAGCATCCGATCGATCTCCCATGGTGTGGGTGTAATCAGTGTAATTCAGTAAGTAGCCCAAAATTATCTGCTTTACTGGTGTGGCTCGTTCTGCCCTAAGATAACCAAAACCATCAGCCAGTAGCAAGAATAAAGGAGCAGTATACTTAATGAATCAATTATTTAGAGAGTGTCTGTCTGTTAGTCTGTTTGCCTGCACATGTTTTGCGTCCTCCTCTCAAGGATAGTCGTATTTCCGCTCTAGCTAAATAAAATAATCTGGCAGCAACAATAATACAATACCAGTTAATATGAACTGGTCATTCCAATTAATGTGAACCAATAATTCGGAAACTGCCCGGCTCACTTTCTTTCTGTTTATTCTTCCTGTTTGTTTTATCTTTCACGTCTTCCTATACGGAATGAGTTTATTCTCACTTTATATGAATAAAATCGTATGCCTTTAGCAGGAGTGGAATAACAATCGATGTGAACTGATCATTGGGCCTCTGCCTGTCCCACTGTCCGTCTGTCCCATTTGCCTTT
>NC_137045.1:34186414-34373914 GCF_032717465.1 Coenobita brevimanus | reverse complement strand
CACCATGTCGGACTTTTAGGCTGATTTGGCTCTAAAGTCAACCCGTCAATAATCATTCATCCCTACAAACCGCACCTAATATGACCTAATATAACCCAACACAAATGGCGGAGTTTATCCCAGGCACCAAGAAATACCCAGTGGTCGCACTACTGCACAAAATATAGCCCAAAAATTCACTATACATATCCTCAAAATTTTTTACTGGAAGTCTAGTATGGATAACTATGTCAATATGTTTATCTGCATTTTTAATTAATATTTATGCAAAATAGAAATTTGTCAAGGCAAGTTGGCGATCTAAAGGCGAGGCACTTCCGCTAACTCCAGCATGTTTTTGCTCTGAATCCTGATTATTTTATTGATAGTTAAATGTAGCATTTTTAAACTGGATTTCAGATAATTAGATGTGCATAAACCTATATGGTGATAACAGTAATAATATTTTCCGATTAAAAGTGCCAGTCAGGTGCCGATTCGGTAAACCGCCATCCTTTGCAACCCCAATCTCCCCTATCCTGTTATCTCCTCCTCCTCTACTCCTGTTTCCATCAGGCACACAAATATACAGATTTCTTATGTCTGTACACCAACTGATGGTGGCCACACCCAGCATGAATAAGTAGATTTTCTTGCCTCCCCTACTCTGCTGTCCGCCTCCCTGTGTCAGAGATGACGGTCAAGATCCTTCCAAAGGAGGCCAGGGAGGCTATATATGGGCACATAACGGAAGTCACCTCATCCCCAACCACCAATCTGGCATGTCTGTTGCTCTCATTCGCCTTGGATATCGCTCCCTGGCATAAGCCACCAAAGGCCCTGTCACATGGGCAATCCATTTGTAAACAAAATGGCTGCCCCTAACGGAGTTGTCTATCACGGTGTTTCACGTACTTATTGACCTTAATTTTCATCAAACTCTACCTGGTTTTCCTCAGCTGCCACAATCAAGGACAAAATGGACCTTGTCCACCGCTGACAATGCACGTTGGACAGCCACAACCAGAATAAGGAGACTGCGAGTTTACAACGACCGGTGAATCTCGACTCCCAACAGAATTACCTTAACTATCGTGGATGTGGACTGTATGAATATTTTAGCAATGGTTAATGCAGTCCCCATCCATGCTGCCTTCACGTGTGGCCTCTTTTACAAACACAATCAAATGACATTCCACGGTCATTACCACATCACTGTATATTTGAAATACTTTCAACCCAGTAATAACATAACAAGACATATAAAACAGACGACCACAGTTGAATGCAGCAGACGTTGCGCGCTACACAGTCACAGTCAAGATGACCTCCATTGTGAAAGGGGAGACCATGGAGTTCTAGGCAGTGGCGGTGAATCTGAATGGTCATGAACTGGTCTAGTGGTGCAAGTGTGGCTGTCCAATAACACTCCTGTGGCACAGAACTAGACCGCCAGTGGGGCTTAATGTACGTATGTGTCTCCGTGTGATGGGACCTAAAGAGCCAGTAACTGCCACTCTGGAGACTCTAATGTTCTAATCTCTCTCTCTCTCTCTCTCTCTCTCTCTCTCTCTCTCTCTCTCTCTCTCTCTCTCTGTCAGTGATATTAATTTTACTATTTGCTCCCTTTAGGCATCCAGTTTTGTTTGGGGGACTGTCTCATTATCTTTCCAAGTTTCGTTAGCCACTATCTTGGAAAGCTGATTTGTAACAATAGATTGGCGCAAAAGTATGATGCTAGTCACAAAGAAGTGCTATAGAAAGGACGTAAAGCCTAAGCACTGACCTTTTCTGCCACTCAGCTGCATGAAATAAGCAGCTAAAGAATGAAAATCTGGACCAAGTTATGGTGAATGGATTGATAGTTGTGAAATATTAACATCACACTGATTTCTTTGTATTAATAGCCATCCTTCCACACATCCATCATCCAGTCCTTTATTACTCAATCAGGAGCGTAGGGGCCCGGGGATAGGCTAATCAGTCCCGGCATTAAAAGCAAGGGTGACCAGCCGCACTAACCCCTGAGTAGCATTACGTGATCAATAAACCCTTTGGCTATATGTTTACCATCTGCCGTAGTAAATGGATTCCTGAGTCGCAATAAACCGTTTAGCGTGTCACTCGGGGTAGAGTTGCTTGGATGCAGCACTACATTGAGTGAGTGGATGATGGTCGCCCCCACATGCCATATTCATGTTAATATACAGTCATGGAACTAATGGAAGACAATCCGATTACAATTGCAGCCATCAAAGCAACGAGTAATCTCAGTTATAATGGACAACGCTGGTAATGTATTTATCACACACACACACACACACACACACACACACACACACACACACACACACACACACACACACACACACACACACACACACAGCAATATTTCCACTTTAACGAGAGCTGTTCTCACTGCAGGCAACGTTTCTCGATTCTTACCTGACTTGCACGGAAAAGTAAATGTTCCGCCTGGCTGTCTCCTCCCTCAGTGAAGAGATCTGGGCCTATAAGATGCTTGTTAGAGGCAGGTAAAAAATAAAGGACACTGTTGTTCATATTGTTGATGTGCAGTAACCCCGGTCTGTTTTCTCGAGCAGATCCGTCACCCGGAGGCAAGCAACAGCCCCTACAGGGTCGTCTGGTGCTGTGAATCTTTTTTCCCCTACGATGAACAGCGCCTTGCCACAGCGAGACGCGGGGAAGAGTGTGGGGAATTTGTTCGTGGATGGACGCCGCATTTGCGTCTCCACCTTGTTAACAGGGGCACCATAGTAAGCGTCACATATCATAGCTTTTTGGTTATATGGTTACCACCCAGTGTTGTAAGTCATTTCTTGCCTTATAAGAAACTGTTAGGCTCTTCACTTTGTGTAAAGCCACCTGAATGAAGAGTAAACAAAAAAAAATAAAGTGACAGGAAGAATGGGAGAAATAGGACGGGAGGATGTCAGACAGAAAAAGAATGATAAATATGAGGGAAGAAGCAGGCAACATTATATCAAGTGAGTGGATGATGACCGCCACTACTTAACACAGAAGGGACACTGTAACCCCCGTGACGCCTAAGGTAATATTTCCAAGCTATGTATTCCAGTCGACTTTTTACTCCAATACGTTTATCTTGATCCCTGCCACAAACAGTCTTAGGGACCGGGAGAGAGAGAGAGAGAGAGAGAGAGAGACAGACAGACAGACAGACAGAGATAGAGACAGACAGAGAAAGGAACGGGATAGGAAGGGTAGAGAAGGGAAGGAAAGAAAAGAGAGGAGAGGAGAAGCTGAAGAGAGGAGAGGAGAGGAGAGAAGGGAGAAACAGTAAAATTAAGTTGGAGAGAGAGAGAGAGAGAGAGAGAGAGAGAGAGAGAGAGAGAGAGAGAGAGAGAGAGAGAGAGAGAAGAGAGGAGAGGAGAGAAAGGAGAAACAGTAAAATTAAGTTCGAGAGAGAGAGAGAGAGAGAGAGAGAGAGAGAGAGAGAACTGGCAAAGAATAAATTGAGTGCAGGGGAAGGAAAAGGTGAGCGTAGGGCGGAGAAATGAAGTGAAGAATGAAAGGGAAGGGTGAGGAAGGGATGAGATAGTGCGAAGAGGAGAGAGGTGAGGTTAGGATAGGGAGGAAGGGGAAGGGAAAGGCAGGTGAGGACAGAAGAGAAGAAAGGAGAGGGGAAAGCTGAGGGGAAGCAGAACAGGCAATCGCCCTCTATGTTATCATTAAGGGAATCTACCCATTTAAAACTTTGCCTGGTGAAACTTCTACCGTGGTTTCCTTTTCCATCCTGATTATATGGCTCCCAAAAGTCTGCTATAGTCAACAAATTAACCACCTTCCCATTTTTGCAGGAGGAATCTTTAAATCATCGAAAAATACAAACTCTTAATGTGTCACTCAGAGGATTCGACCTTTTTTTCTTATGTGTTAGCCAAACTGGTGGGAACATTATTTTCATTGTTCGGTACACTATATTGTTTTTAATTTGTCCTGGCCCAGATTATCGTCCTTTTGTAGCTTATTTCACGTGACTCAGTGGCAGAAAAGGACAATGCTACGACTCTGCATTCCTTTCCTAGCCCCTTTATGTGCCTACCATCATATTCTAGGTTAACGTCTTATTACAGCTCAGTATTCAAGATAAGAAGATGGCAATATTAGGCCAGGTTAAAGTGTAAAGGGCATAGTTCAAAAATTATCTCTACCCAGCTTATCAATGATTTCAGAGTGAGGGTTGCGATATTCTCGCTTGTATCTAAGGCAAATGTACCCAGATGACTAGGTATTCTGTCTCTACTCAAGTGTGGAGTCTTACTGTATTTCCTCACTTTCTTTCTTCTTCCAAACACATTTTGAACTTAAGGGCATTCCTTTATTTCTTTACCGACTAGATTCAGACCTGGCATTATTGTTTAGCCCAATACCCCAGACGCCTATTTCATTTTTTTTTTATATAGACGTTTTGAGGGGTTTTATGGGATCAAAAATCAAACTGTACAGGCACAAATATGTAGGCATCCTATGTTTTAGTATAAGCATTAGTCATCATGGCAATATGCAAGGAAGTAGGTCAGTAAAGTGTACAGTACATGAGTGGAGACCATCATGCATTCACCTGGGATGGTTTGTTGTCTGTAATGTAAGATTCCTTCATTATGTCGCAATTATAACATGAAAGGTTACTGTAAAATATATTCTAATGTTTATACTGAAAACTTAACTTGTTCCATATGATCCCAGGGATGAGGGGAATATCACAGACGAATTAAAAACTAAATTCCCTGATAGTTCTTTACAAATATATACGCAGCACGACCGCATTTCTCTCTCTCTCTCTCTCTCTCTCTCTCTCTCTCTCTCTCTCTCTCCTCAGTCTTATCTTGCCAACCACGATAACATAATCAGATAAGCTACGTCATTCTTCCATTGCCCTCGTATCAGCAACACTCCCGGGGTCTTTCTCTTTATAACCACATCTCTCTCATCATATATATTGTGCTTCATATTTTGCTTAGAGTATCAATTTCTCCTTTTTGCATGGTCTAGAACTGCCATCTCTCCATACTGAATCCTAAGTCGTAACAAGAGATGAATACTAAAATATGATCCTAGTCACGAAGAATGGCTATCGGAAAGGATGTAGGGCCCCTTAATTGTCATCTTTCGCCACTGATTTACTTGAAATAAGCTGCAAAAGGAAAAAAAAATGGTCCAGCTTAAGTTGTAATAATTATCATGCATAATTACCTTCTCTGACGCAAATTCTTCAGTTACTGCCTTTCCTCATTTTCTCAGCATACTCCACAACAATCCTTTACATTACTAACAATCCAACATCAGTTCTCTTTATTACACTCCCACAAACACTCTATAACTCCTAGGCATCTTTCTTGTCATTCCCCTCCAGTTGATCCCCAAACCCCTGTCTGTTACTTCATCAGCCATTATCATTACAGAGGACATACGCAACTGCCAAATTCGCCACCTCAAACTGGAACCTAAATACAACTTCAAACTTTGAGCTGAAACATTCTGAATCCTTCCTTCCTCTCCTGCCATTTAGGATTCGTCAGTAAAGCAACTTCTTCCTTACATCATCCACTTCCATTCGCAGCCGACCTTACACACAAACACACGCTCCCACTCCACTTCACACTCTTTCATCTTCGTTTCACTCAACGTTATTACGGCCTACTGTTCATTCTTCTATAGAGTCACAATTTCCATCCACTTCAGTTTGATGTTTTTCCCACTTACATTCCACACTGCTACACAATCATGATTTATTTTTCACCCGAGCCCCGGACAAATCCAGAATCCCGATTTGAAGCTCTCTGTATAGCGACTGGGAATTGTAGAGGTGGGAGGCGGGGCAGCTCTAATCCCTGTTTATTTCAATGGAGAAATATCCATGAATATTTTACAAGTTGTGTACAGCTAGAATCCAGATATATATTAATACAGTATGCATTCATACATTTGTTTATGTACTCATCTATCTATCTATCTATCTATATCTATATATCTATCTATCTATCTATCTATCTATCTATATATATATATATATATATATATATATATATATATATATATATATATATGTATATATATATATATATATATATCTATCTATATATATATATCTATCTATATCTATATCTCTATATATATATATATATATATATATATATATATTGTATCGTATCGAATCGTTTATTATGGCTCCAACATGCCTGCATCCATCGGTCTTGGTCGCCTATTGGCGGCTCTCCATGCTGCTTGATCTCAGGCAGCCTCCCTATTCAGTCTCTTATCCCTGAGGTCACGCTCTATGACTTCGTCCTAGGTCTTTTTCGGTCTGCCTCTCACAACCGAACCCATGACGTTCACATTTTTCACTTTCCGTAGCCTATTGCCATCCTCCGTCCTCTCCACATGCACAAACCATTTCAGTCTACCCCTCCTCGACACAGCACCAATACACTCCAGTCCCATCGTTCCTCTAAACTCTTCAATTGTAAGCCTAGCCCCCCTCCTCAGGCCTCGCATTCAAGGACACACTACACATTCATCTAAACCATTGTCGTTTCTGTGCGTTTGAGACTACGAATATCCGCTTCCACTACTGCCCATGTCTCACTACCATACAGCATTACGCTCCTAACACGTGCCGCATACAAAGATCCCTTAGCACGGAGAGAAAGCTCTCTCATTGTCAGGAGAGAGAACAACTCCCTCAGCTTCTTCCAACCATTCCTTACCCTAGCCACAGAGATAGTTCCAACCCTACCTCCGGCACATATCATGTCTTCCACATAACGAAACTCGTCCACACGGTCAAGACACTCACCGGGAAGATCAATCCTTTCACGCCTAATAATTTCTACATGCTCTCACCGACACACCACACACAAGAACTCAGCATTTTCTCGTAGTCTACCTTTAACATTGCTGCATGTCTTATACACCCATTTATCACTAATACTGCACAAGAAGGAGTTACTTCCTAAACCCTTGCTGCAAACTGCACATGGCCACTCTCTGTTTTGACAGTACCGCCACCAACACTAAATATCATCACTTTTTATATTCATTTTCTCTCAAACCCTTGAGATTCATTCTTTCTCTCCACTTCCAAAATATTTCCTCTTTCTCCTTTACATTCTCTGGAATAAACACCAACTCATTATCATGCAACATCTCCCATGGGAGTCAGTTTCTGAAACCACTGAAATCACGTAAGAGAGTTTCAAGCACCATGGCAAACAAAAAGGGGCCCAAGACAGACCCCTGATGCATGCCAACACTCACGGAAAACTCATCACTCAAATCTCCAATCACATTCACCTGGGTGCGGCCACCCATATAACAGCCATAATCACTCTAACATGCCACTCCTCGATCCCTAACTTTCTCATTGCGCATTTCACCACCTCCCTAGGGATTCTCAAATGCCTTCTCAAAATCAACACGAAACAAAGTACAAATCCTTTTTCTTTCTTATATACTTTTCATGAAGCTGTTGGACAATGAATATGGCATCAGCGGTCCCTTTGCCTAATGCTTACACACACACACACACACACACACACACACACACACACACACGAGTATATATAGCCTATACATATATAATGAACGTGTGTACCTACCTGAATGTATACAAGATTGCATATAAATACATGCTGTAGCATGGTATATTATCTAATGTTTATACTTAGAAGAGTCATGTTTATATTCATAACTATCTGTATTTTAGCCTGTATGTATGCAGGCATATATTTATGCATGTATATGCGCATGCACAACTGAATGTATTATGTAGCTAACACAAGGAAATGCATGTATCTATCCATACAAATGCATATGTGCAAGTGTACTAAGTAGGCATATTTACTATAAAATGCATGCATATACTTACAGTATAGTATGTATTTTGTTCACAAGCGTACATAATCACAGAAATTTGGCAGGGGTGGGTATAAAAACTGTGCAGTATTTCCAGACCTATCCTTACTACCTGGAAATCATAAGCATAACTACCATCAGAGCGAACTGCAACAGGTTATTGGCAGGGACGTACCGCAGAGGAAGAGAGCACTGGAGCCTCTTCCCCAAAGGCAATCCCATCACAAAAGACTGAGGAAAGCCAAAGCGGGAAAACAAAAATTGAATAAGCAGAAGCCGTAGTGGAAGAGCGAGTGAGAGAGAGGATTAGAGGACGAATATTGACAGCGCCGACGAAAACGGAGAGGGAGTTTTGTTCTCATCACGGGAGAGAGAGAGAGAGAGAAAGAGAGAGAGAGAGAGAGAGAGAGAGAGAGAGAGAGAGAGAGAGAGAGAGAGAGAGAGAGAGAGAGACTGTAGAATAAAGGAAACAAAATCACTCCACCTCTACAAACATCTATTCAGGTTCCACTATCTTTTCTTCCTCAGGGATACTTTAATTCACTCATTATTTTTTTAACTCACCCTGTAAACTTCTGAGCGTTCCATAAGAGGTATTAGTTTCTTGACACACACACACACACACACACACACACACACACACACACACACACACACACACACACACACACACACACACTAAAGGATTCTCACACCAGGTAATCGCTATGCAGAAGTATTCCCTTGATATAAAATGCCCAACAACAGCATGAAATGGGCGCTGTTTGCCAATCAGGATATACACGGGGATTTTTATTTATCGGTAATCCTGCTGCACCTTCACCATCCTCGTGAGGCTGGGAGAGACAAGTCTACGTGAAAACTGTTTTGGATAACATTACCTGAAACACGAAAAGCCTTGCAAGAACAAAGATGGGGCAGGCAAAAAGTACCATGCAGCGCAAATGTTTTAAAGCAAATGTGAAACGTTCTCATCTGTGCTTCTGTCCTGGACAATGCAGCGTGGAGAATGAATGATTAATAGAATGAACTATTGCTTTCACCAGGAAGCTAACTGGAACAACTATTGTATATATATATATATATATATATATATATATATATATATATATATATATATATATATATATATATATATATATATATATATATGACTGTGAAAATAAGTATTCAAGATGCGATTCATTTCAGTTATAGTGTGTTCAATTTATTACTTGAGCCTTAAAACATACCTATAGATTGCTAGGTCATAAAAATGAGCATTCATATTTGAATAGTCAAAAATTTATTTGCCAGTGGTCTTCTATAATGTCTTATTTTCAAAGGGAATCATTAGAACTGATGGTGTGGATCCCGCAATATTTGAAATCAGCATATGGAATAACTGCAAGGGTTGCTAGAGTTCCACGCTTTCTTCCGAAAGTGTGGAGCCATTTCATATAGTGCTTCGATAAAAGGTTTTCTTCAGACACTTCCGTCCTGAGACGCTTTGTGTCAATGAACTTCCATTTACGGCATATTACCGCAGGGGCTGGAGCGAATGGCAGAGCTTTACGACTTCCTCTTCTGTTTGTGAAAGTTTGCAGTTAGAGAGCGAGCTTTTCAGGCAAATATTAAGGACTGACTGCTTAGAAGACGACCGTAAAGTAAATTTTCCCTCCCTCCCTTGCTCCCACCTCCTCCTCACACACACACACACACACACACACACACACACACACACACACACACACACACACACACACATACTCACACACTCACACATTTTCTCTCTCTCTCCCCCCCCTCCCTCTCTCTCTCTCTCCCTCTTTCTCTCTCATATCCTAACTCTAGCCTTATACTCGTACATCCTCTTTCTCCACCCCACTCTGCCCCGCCCACGCACACTCACTGCCTCGCTCCATCTCTCTCACAAACATCATTCTCTCACAATTTGTCACTTCATCCAAAAAACAGTGGATTCCTTCCTCTCCCTCCGTCTCTTTCACATACCCCCTCCTTCACTCCCTGTATCACACTGTCTTATTGCCCCTTTCTAATACAGCTTCTCTTTAATTTAGTTATAATGTCATCTGGCTTCTTTCACTAAGTTTCTCTCTCTCTCTCTCTCTCTCTCTCTAAGCACTGACCTCAATACATAACACAGACAAAATTATTAATGACAAACTTTTTCCTTTCACCATCTATTGCAAGACGACTGATTGAAAACTACCCAAGAGCATCAATGAACATATCGCATATAAGTTTGTGCACGGCTTTTGCCATGTAAGCATCAGTAATGTAAGTCCATATAAATCCTGGCCATGAAAGTCCAGGGCATGAAAATCCAGGCCATGAAAGTCCAGGCCATGAAGTTCCTGGTCATATAGTCCATGTCAGTCCTGGTTATGTAAATTCGTGTGAGTCTTGGCCCTTTAAGTCCTGGCCATGTGGGTGGCGTGAAGTCTCGGCACCTCCTTGATCTCGTCTCAGGTAAGTGCTGCTTTTATGCCCCTCCCGATGGTGTGCCGGGAGGAAGGAATGAGCTGAGCTTTACTGGATGCGGCATTTCGTGGATCTTTGGTATCCATGTCAGAGCAGAGCACTCTAAGTAAATCTGTATTTGGGTCTTACACTGCAGCATTCCTAATATGTTTGGGAAACCTGCTAGCCTGGGCAAGTGAAGGGACGTGGTGTAGCCAGACGCATGACATCCCTGGAATACTGGTTCAAAGCATAGCTCTCCGCCCCATTTCATTCAGATGATTTTGGATGTTGTTCTGGAATGTTCGGGTATCACCTCCAAAGTGTACTCTTCCTTCCATTGTTTGTGAGGCAGCAGAGAACCGAGAAATTACCATAGTCAAGTCTTCTCCACTGTAAATTTCACTCTCCAGCAAGCTTCCCACTCAGTCAGGCGTAGTTGCTGGTTGTTGTGATGGTGATACGAGGAGAACAGCATTCTGTGGTTAGAAGATAAGGACTACTGGGAGGTGGCGGGGGATTAGTCCATACAAAGGTTTCATAGGACTGGGTCCAGCACAAAACAAGGGAGTTAAGACCTTGACAGGGAAGGCTGTAGAAGCCTGCCTGTTGACATGGCGGGTCCCTCCGTGAGAGTAATCACCAAGTAGCAATAATAGGTCTCCCCTGGCATAGAATTCCTCCCCTAACCCTGCGTGCCACAGATATAGTAGTTGAATGCCTCTGCAATGTTCTGTCGTGCCACTCTTTGGTGAGAGGTAACTGGAGGTCTGAGGTAGACTGACACAAACCGTAGCTGAACTGTTGGTTCGTGAGGAAGTAGGTCTTACCAGAAAGCTACATACAACTTCTGCAATTGTTTCTTAAAGACCTTCCCTACCACAGGGAGAAAAATAAGCCTGGAATACTTGGAATTACTCTTATGGATGCGAACTACATGAGACTCCTTCCACACTAGGAGGAGTCGTTTTCCCCAAAGCAGATTGTGGAAAGCACAAAGGGCGGTCCAAACAGCTCGTTGGTGCAGTGCAAGGAAAGCCGTGGGCTGACGAGGCCAGGATCAGTGGCCTTTCCGATGTCTAACCCTCCCAACAGACACATTATCTTCTTTCATGTCGCCTTCACTGTGGTCACAATATGGCCATACTACGCTGGATCTTCGACAGCCATCTAAGTGGAGAATAAGTTACCTATCGGTTCAGTTTTCTCATGGTTGCTGGAGACCATTTTATCATGAACTTAGTGGGCAAAGGAATGGCCTCCTGGTGTTGGTACCTGCCTTTTCTTTACCAGGTTCCCTTACTCACTCAGTTTTCTCTAGAAGTTGTTTTTCCACTTCGTGATTTATTTGCTGGTGGTCACTACCTGTCCTCATGCTGCCTTGTGTAAGTCATTGTTCCAGTGAGCTGGGTTCCATTTTTAGTGACATAAAGCATAACAATTCCACTTAGGTACAAAGCACGTAAGAGTATATGGAAAGTAGAAATAACGGTAGGCTTATTGGCTGTTAAAGTGGTTATCTGTCTATACCCAATGCCAAGTGAATGACAATGGTGAAGAATCAATGAAGCAATAGTCCCGGAATGATGTAAAAGCTTAAGGCCAGAAACCCTCAAGAATAATTTACAGATAAGAAAGAGATATAAACACAAATATCTCTTGTGTGAGGACATACAGAAAATCCCCCGCCCTTTTTTTAGAAGTAAACCGACCTTGAATTAAATCATTCCGTAATCAAGAGGATACGAAGATAAAGTGAAAGGCTTAAAATAATAAACTTAAGAGATCCCCATATTCCATGAGTGTTTAGTATGGTTGATTTTAGACATCAGGTCATTGTTTAGTCATCGGTACAGAGCCATTTATCTGCATCATACACAGACATACGGGACTCACAGACACTGATGAATCTCTCTCTCTCTCTCTCTCTCTCTCAAAAAGAAAGAAAGAAAGAATATTGTAAAGTTTTAGCCTTGCATATTAAGTAAACATTAGTTCTGGCACCCCTCTCATCATACAATAAATCCCTGTATGCCCACAATCAAAGAGTTGGCTATCCTGTGGCTTAATGGAAACAGTATCATATCCTGGTCTTGGATGATCTACCTGCGTCCAGTCATGGGGTGAGGGCTATCTCGAAAAACTCTGGCATCGTGGGCTAGTCCAAAGTTTTGTTTGTGAAGGGGATAGTGGCAGACATCCAGTTAGAATAAGTTTTTCACAGCTGACCCTATCTTGTGTTATGGTTTCTGTTGTGGAAGTTGTTCGTTAAGTGATGGACACTATTAACAAAATTATATATATAAGTAAACTATAATTCGCGGCTTTAATAACTGCAGTGTATTATATTATTTTGGTGTGACAATATAACCAAGAGATAAGGGGTTAACTGGCACCAAGGAAGCAAGCTTCGAGGTGGCAGCCATTCTGACCAACTGATTTTACGCTTGGTTCAGTGACAGAAAAACATGTATTTGTACCTAACTTCTTCCCGTATCTATAGCATATACAGATCCTTGTTATAACGCTATGATATGTGGTCAACTTTTTATTATGGCCTTGGAATTAATCGTTCAGTCCTTAATTTTGAAAATATTTTGACAACACACAGGTATATGTTGTATAAATCTATAAAGAAAGTGTGTATATTCCGGGGTTCTTCTCAATATTGCTACGAAAACATCCTACTGATATAGAAGCAATGTTACCAAAGGATCCCTATATAGACTGAAGTGACGCTGGTTCAAAACTTTCGGGCTTTTGAAGTGTTATCTGTCATCCCTGATAGTATCCAAGGTGACTGTCACATTGATGAAGCCGTTTTTAATATTTGGAGTATTTCGGGTAAGATAACAGATCCTCTCTCTCTCTCTCTCTCTCTCTCTCTCTCTCTCTCTCTCTCTCTCTCTCTCTCTCTCTCTCTCTCTCTCTCTCTCTCTCTCAAAATAAAAAAAAGTATCATTAACCCAGAGAGGGTGGACAATACTTATGTGAAAATGACTGTAATTCCTCCATTCTTTATTGGCAGCAAAACACTGTGCGTGAGTTATTACTGCCAGGCTGGAGCGATTAGACAATCTGTTCTCTTATTGTTACAAATTCAATGGGAGTCAATGTGCATATCACTGTTTGATCCGTTTTGCCTGTGAGTCCATTACAAGGAGTGGTAAACAGGTCATTGTTGGTAGAGAATATTAATTAGTGTTATTCCTCTCAAGCAGATACTGGAACTGTATAATTATGCCTCTGCCTTCCCTGTTGTTGGTAGAGCCAGTTATATCTTTTGTTGATAAGCTGATTAACATCTGTTCCCTCTAATTGATGGGTCTGTCATTGATGTCATTAAGCTTTTTCACAAGACACAAAATATAATTATGAAAACAATGCTTGCTTTCTTTGCTGTGTGTGTGTGTGTGTGTGTGTGTGTGTGTGTGTGTGTGTGTGTGTGTGTGTGTGTGTGTGTGTGTGTGTGTGTGTGTGAATTCGGGCTTTTTTTGTTGTGGTTTCACTGAACATTTCTTGCCACACCCACACGAGAGGTCAAATGTAGTGCTTGTCCGTGTTTCATTCGTTCCTTCACTCACCCACTGAGTTACAGCGCTTGCTTGAAGATTGGGACCCAGGCCTTATGGGAGGAGTGTTAGTAAAACGAATCTCTGCTCAGTGATTGACCTCCTCACACGCAAGGTTTTATGCAGGGCGTGACATCCCAAGGGACCCCCCCAGGGGTACGATGGACCCAGGGTATCATAACTAAAACCGCTAGGTACTTTTTTTTTTTCTTCCTAAGAACACGAATTTTTTGCGCACCGGTAGAACTTCATTCTCGCCAGGTTATAAGCATGGTGGGACTCCCTTTTGCCACCCCCACCCCCCACAGTGGGACGGCCCCGGGTGGTATTGGCCTAAGTCATTATGCACGGCTAAAGTTATTAACCAAAGAGCATGAAATTCTCCAAGCTGGTAGATGTTTATCCCGGTCACGTTTTGGGAAGGGTGAAGCCATTGAAGGTTGCCCCTTATGGGGGAGGGGGTGGTCCCCATGGGTCCCAGCAAAGCCATTGTATATGTATATATTTTTCAACCTAGGAACGCGAAATTTTACATACGGTAAGTGCTTACCCGACCACGTTTTACACAGGAAGAGGCTCCCGATGGCCACTCCTCATGGAAAGGGGGGCAGGGAGGTCAATGCCGTTTTTATTTATTCATTTTTTTTTTTACTTGAAAGCATGAAATTTTGCACAGAAGTAAATCTTTACTGGAGCTACCTTTTAGGCAGAGTAAGACCCCAAAAGCCACTTCTCACAGGTGGGGGGCACTGTCCCCCGGGGTCCTGGACATTGTCTTTATGGACGGTCATGGTTTTAACCGAGGACCATGAAATTTTACTTTTTGGTAGACGTTCACCCCGGCCACGTTTTAGAGACGGTGGGATCACCGATGGCGAGGGTGGACAGCCGCCAGAGGGAACAGCACCGTGGTTTTTACGAAAGCACATGACTTGCACACTAGTATACCTTCATCCACCAGAATCAGAGTTTGTATAGGGTGGAACCCCCAAGGTTCGCCCTTCCACCTCTACCATAAATATTTTTTCCCTTTACAATACTGCAGTGGTGGGTGCGGCTATTAGAGGTGTCCTTTTTTTAGTTCAGGATTCATCATAATATTGGTGCTTCCTTTATGAATGAAGCATTAGTGAATAGACCTCAGGAGCTACAAACCAAGTGTAGGTATTAATGTGAAATATACCTTGACACTTCGTAATTTGTGACGGAGGACCATTGTCTTGTTGAATTATAAAGTTCATAAAGCCTCTTCCTCAGCGACATATTATTTGACTTACACCTCATATCCACTCACCTGTCCATAAAATACTCGTACACACACACACACACACACACACACACACACACACACACACACACATTAAAAAAAAAAAAACACGTGGAAAATGAGGGTAGCATCCAAATATATCTTTGAGGAGAAAGAAATACAAAGTCACCCACGTCAACTCGATACCAGAAACAGAAAATCACTCATATTACATCCCCTCCCACTCTCGCGGCCCACCTTGATCATGCTCGGCCTCTTCCAATGAACAGTAAGGCTTAAATAAACACCTCCTGAGTGCACAAGGGCCAGGAAAGCAGACAATTGTTTTTTTATATGTCAATCTTCTCTACATCACTGACCAAAATATTCTCGTTTCACCTTAACTTGGCCCAGATTTTCGTCCTTTTGTAGCATATTTCACGTAGCTCGGTGACAGAAAAGGACATATGTTACGGCTCTGTATCCTTTCCGTAGCACTTCTTCGTGACAAGCATCAAAATTCTTGTGCTAATCTATTGTTATAACTAGGCATTCAAGATGGAGAGACAGCAATTTTAGGCTAAGTAAGGGTAAGAAATAAGTATAGACAGTTTACATTCTGGTACCCAAATATACCGCTGGATAAACAAGAGTGTGAGTGAGGTGGAGGGGGTGAGAGGGAGGGGGAGGCCAAAAATGAGATGGAGGGATGGAGTGGAGAGGTATATGAGAGAAAGGGGTGTGAGTTGGGAACAGATCACTGAAATGGCAGGGGACAGGACGACATGGAAGCGATTTGTTTGTGGCCACCCCGTATGGGATTAAGGCATCTGGCAATAGTAGATAGATAGACAGATAGATAGATAAACAAGGGCGAGGAAGACAAGCTAAGTCTACCAGTCTGACCGGCACGAGAATCGAACGCGGCTTTTTCCATCTGCAATCTTGATGTGTTAAGCAATGCACCACCTGCTCCCACTGACCCTCCCTTGTCCCCTTTCTCTCCAGCCCTATAACCCATGCATCCAAAAACATATCTGTACTGTGATACAAAATAACTCTGACATCTACAGGGAGGGAAGGAAGCCAGGGAGAGGAGGGAAACAGGGAGGGGAGGGAGACAGGGAGGGGAGGGAGACAGGGAGAGGAGGTACACAGGGAAGGGAGAGAGACAGGAAGATTATGGAGAATGCTTTGAGTATTGAAAGACGATCAAGGCTTCTCAGATACACTGCAATTTTACCTACTCTTCACGCAAATAGCCACAAAGGAAGGTTAAGCCGTAAAGGAAGATTGGGAAGGCAAATGAGAGAGTTTTAAAGTCGTTCGCCTCCCGTGTCTCGTTCCTAGTAAGGGAAGTACAGATTTAATGAGGAATATTGGACAAAGAAGCATATTATCAAACACAGATGAATGATAGTAGGCACCTAAATCTATCTGCCTGTCTATATATAACCCGACGCCCTAATCCCGCAAAGGGTAGCCGCAGACAAAACGCCTCCAAGCCATTCTGTCACTGACCATTTGACTGCCCTCCCCCCAACTCACTGCCCCCTCCCTCATATAAATCTACTACGTCATATTCAAGCGTCTTTGAACCTAACCATGAAATAAATGATTGAGAGGTGAATGAATTTTAGCATTTGATTCTACTTACTTTAGCCACAGAACAGTATATGGTCATTGTCGTGTGGTCTTGCCTGGTGGTCTGTAATATGGCTCGTAATAACAGTTCGTTGTCTGTTTTGGGTCCTTAGCCAGCTACAGACATATCAGTAAGAGAAGAGGAAGGTAACACAGAGTAGACGAAGTTATAAGGGGGGATACGAGAGAAGGGAGGATGATGAGAAGGGAGGAGAAGATGGAGGGACACTGGAAGAGAAATGCAGGGTTAGGGGAGGAGAGGAGAGAAGAGGAGAGTTGATACAAGTGAGAGGAAGTAGAGAGAAAGAAAACGTGAGAAATATGAGTAAGCGGAGAAGAGAAATAGGATGTGAAAGAAAATATAATAAAAGGGTGATGTAGACGAGTAAAAAGTGAGGTAGAGAAGCAGGAAGCGGAGAGCGTGGCAGAGACGAAGAAATAAGAGGAGAGATATGCAGATGGAGGCAGAAGAGAAGAGGGAGGGAGAAGAGAATAAGAGAGAAGGAGGAAAAAGAGATAAGGAGGAAGAGGAGAGATAAACAGATGGAGACAGAAGAGAAGAGAGAGGGAGAAGAGCATAAAGGAGGAGGAGGAAGAAGAGAAGGTACAGTAGTGGGCAATATTCCCTTTCCACCCTTACCTCGTGTGTGAAGCCTAAAGGTAACAGCGCTGCAAGGGACGTAAAACCACTGGTATTAAACACGGCTCTCTCTCTCTCTCTCTCCCTAGTCGCCTTCTCTTCAGTGAATCGTCAAAAAATTCATAGCTATTGGAAAGCTATAAGTCGGCTGATGATGAAACACACACACAGACACACACACACACATAGATGAAACACACACACACACACACATACACACACACACACACACACACACACACACACACAAAGAGGGAGAGAGAGAGAGAGAAAGAGAGAGAGAGAGAGAGTCTTTTATGTGAAAGTGAGGCAAAGGGCAGAGTGAGAGAGTTAACAGCTTCCTGAGGCTCTGCGTGGGATACTATGAGATGGACGTCTGGGGATGAGAGGAGGAAGACAGCGGGGAGAGGGAGATAGGGAGAGGAGGAAGACAAGAAGACAGGAAGCGGAGGAAGACAGGAAGCGGAGGAAGACAGGAAGAGGAGGAGGTAGGGAGAAGAGAAAGACAGGAAGAGGAGGAGGTAGGGAGAAGAGAAAGACAGCGGGGATGGGAGACAGGGAGAGTAGGAGACAAGGTAAAAAGGAATACAGGAAAAGCAGAAGATGAAGGAGGAGGAGGAGAAAGGGAGAATATTGAAAGGAGGAGACAGGGAGAGGAAGAAGACAGGGAAAGGAGGAGACAGGGAGAGGAGGAAGACAGGGAAAAGAGGAGGAAGACAGGGAAAAGAGGAGGAAGACAGGGAAAAGAGGAGGAAGACAGGGAAAAGAGGAGGAAGACAGGGAAAAGAGGAGGAAGACAGGGAAAAGAGGAGGAAGACAGGGAAAAGAGGAGGAAGACAGGGAAAAGAGGAGGAAGACAGGGAAAAGAGGAGGAAGACAGGGAAAAGAGGAGGAAGACAGGGAAAAGAGGAGGAAGACAGGGAAAAGAGGAGGAAGACAGGGAAAAGAGGAGGAAGACAGGGAAAAGAGGAGGAAGACAGGGAAAAAAAGAGGAAGACAGGGAAAAGAGGAGGAAGACAGGGAAAAGAGGAGGAAGACAGGGAAAAGAGGAGGAAGACAGGGAAAAGAGGAGGAAGACAGGGAAAAGAGGAGGAAGACAGGGAAAAGAGGAGGAAGACAGGGAAAAGAGGAGGAAGACAGGGAAAAGAGGAGGAAGACAGGGAAAAGAGGAGGAAGACAGGGAAAAGAGGAGGAAGACAGGGAAAAAAAGAGGAAGACAGGGAAAAGAGGAGGAAGACAGGGAAAAGAGGAGGAAGACAGGGAAAAGAGGAGGAAGACAGGGAAAGGAGGAAGACAGGGAAAGGAGGAAGACAGGATGTGAAGAGTGACAGGAAACAAGGGAGAGGAGGGACACGGGGTGGCAGGGAGAAGAGGGAGACAGACTTGAGGAAGAGAGGGAGGGGAGGGAGACAGGGAGGGAAGGAGAGGGAGACAGAGTGGGGAGGGAGACAGCGGGGAGTGGGAGACAGGGAGAGGAGGAAGACAGGATGTGAAGGGCGACAGGAAACCAGGGCAAGGAGGGACACGGGGTGGCAGGGAGAAGAGGAAGATTTAAATTATAGAGGAACACAGGGAGAGGAGGGAGACAGAGTGGGGAGGGGACACGGAGGGGAGGGGAGGGAGACAAGGCGGGGAGGGGAGGGAGACAAGGAAGGGAGTGAGACAGGGAGATTAGGTTGATGCTTTGCGGACTATCGAAGCTTTAACACTTTCACTGCCATGACAAGGCGCTGGTGGGGAGCCTACACCTGGTGGCATTTACTCCCTGGGTGAAGCAGCTGCGGCGTCCACCCAGGAGCAAATCCTCCTTGTTACTTCCCTGCATCTAGCCGTGGGAAAGACCCTCTTCCGACCCTGGTGAGGTGCTGTCCATCAAAAGGGGATGCCGGTTCCCTACGTGATGTATGTACTGTATTGCACATGTATCCTCCTAAAAAAATGCTTACCTCTGGTCGATAGGTCTGCTTAACCAGACAGACAGGAGTTAAGCAACATCAACAACTACCTTGGCGAGAGTTTTATTTATTTATTCATTTTTTTGGTCCCTTGCTATTCAGATTTGGAGAGACTTTGAACTGGGGAAATTATATATAGCATTCATGAACCCCTCCACTACCAAAGTCTGTCCTAAGTTGAATATAATCGTCTTGTGGAAGCGGAAATAAACTATGGAAAAAAGTACGTGGAGATCACAACGATGCCGCGCCTGATCTTTAACCTTGGACCATGACTTGACTGTGGATAGATGTGAACCAAAATCTAACCACCTCTTGCCATCCCCACACACAAAATATTTGCCAAGGATGGTTCACGTTCGCTTATCATCATCATCATCATCGTCCGAACCTCCTTTCCCACCCAAGGGCAGGGTGAGGAGCAGCAATGTCCAGACAGCCCAAATTTGCCCAGTCCAATGGGCCACGCTTCCATTCACTCATTATTCAAGCCCCCGGAATCCTGGCTCTATCGGATACGTCAAAAACATTAACCACGTTCTGTAGCTTCACATAAACGTATCCGATTCAGTCAGTGAACACTAGAATCGAAGAGAGTGTGCTGAGATAGTATGATCATGTGGAGAGAATGGATAACAATAGAGTGGTGAAAAAGGTATACCTGAGCGAATTTGAAGGAGGGAGGAGGCGAGGTGGGCCAGGGAGAAGGTGGAGAGATATGGTGGATGAATGTGTGAGGAAGAGAGTTTTGGAAGTCGGTGAGGCTAGGGCACTGACAAGAAATCGAGCTGGTTGGATAACTGCTGTGAGGAGAAGTGCATGATCAGGGATTTGGCACCCCTTTTTAACTTGGCAGCGTTGGCTTAGACATTCATGAAATAATGACGCATGCTGAAATTTGACCGTTATCCTTGACCTTGACCTCACAGCACCTCAGCTCCAGAGTCGAATCCCTTTTACCCAGCTGCGGATTTATTTTGTACCCAAGTTTTGTGCAAAAGCGGTTCTGATATTCATGAAGTATTTTGCTAACATACACACCTAGATACATTGATACATATAAAATAAATGGGCTTGATCACAATAACTACCTCGGCATCGCTAATAAGACTTAAAGTAACTTAAAGAGAGGCTTAAAAGGGAGAGAGAAACAGACATGGGATTAGGGAGACAGCAAACCAATATCTTTGATGCGTCAGTTCCTTTACTGCAACAGCGTCTTTATCATTTATACTTGCTGCCAAAAGACGAATTTATCTAAATTACAGGAGACGATTGGCGATAAAGAGCATACCAAAAACGTACACTATTCCTTTTTTCGAGAAGTTCCTAAAAGACAAAATAACGTGATAACAAACATATAGAAGATTTTTTTGTAGTGATATGGGTAAAAGTTGAAATATAGGTCCCTCGGAGAGGAGAAATGGAGAGGAAAAAATATCGATGATTAAAAAGTGACCAAAAGAGAGACACAATAGCAAAGATAGGTATTTAGGTGTGGAAATTGAGGAAAGAGGGAGATGCGGGTGAATTTTGTTTGTCTGAGAGAGAGAGAGAGAGAGAGAGAGAGAGAGAGAGGAGACCTGAGAGCAGTAAAAGAAATAGGAGATATCGGAGGGTACTGACAAGAGAGGTGCATCAAAGGCACAGCAACTGATGGTAAAAATTGATAAAAGAACATTCAAGGTTTCTCGCGAAGCGTCACAAAAAGCGTTCCTTATCGGTCTTTAGAGGTAGGTGTAAATATCGAAGATCATCATCATCATCATCATTATCATCATCATCACCATCGTGAAGGATGGTGAGAGAGAGCATAGAACGGTTAGAAAAAAAAAAAAAAAAAGGATCAGAGTGCAATACCTGCCCCCACCAACTAACAGCAAACTTTCATCCTTGTTCTGTCCAGCTCTCTAATGCTAGAGTCAGCCGTTACTCTCAGTCCTTCATGTATGCAGCAGGACAACTATGGAACTATCTTCCTCTGTCTGTATTTCCTACTGCCTATGACCTCCAGGATTTTAAACGCAGTATGTTCAGAAAACTTGAAAAGAACTGATCTTGAATTTGGTTCTCTATTATCTTATTATTTTTTCATGATGGGCATATTATTTCTAGCCTGTGGTTCCTTCTTCCTTGCATTAAAAAAAAAAAATGATCTAATGTCGGAATATTTTACTATCCTATGTGACCTTGACCTTTGAGCTTTCCTTATGACCTTGGCATTTATTTGTTTTTTAATATACACTTCCATTATTTTCATCTTGCCCAGAATCCTCCCACAAAATCTGGTCCAAATAGCATAAGAACTGAATAAAAGTAGTGGTCACTGAAACACAGAAAATAGAGGGAAAGAGATGCAACAGTGAGGCGAAACGAGAGAGGCTCAAGGGAGTCATAGGGAAGAGGAAGCGATTAGATGAGAAATATTTACCTCCACTCTGTTTAGAAGAGCTGTTTGTACTGACCCTCTACTCTCCCCACACACCTGAGAACAGTATTCCATTTAGGTAGGCATCGTTGTTCACTCTCCCAAAACAGTATCGTCCCCCATGAATCAGTTGTTTCTGTACACGCACTTAACACCACATGCACGGCAGGTTCGTCAGAGCTGGTATTTCTAAAAGTGATCTTTATCTTTTAGTGCACCCAGTGATCGCCTCATACGCACTACACCACCTATTCTCACATTAGACAACAGAGCTCGGTGTTTTTTTTTTTTTTATACCATTTGAAAAACCATTACCTTAACATGTAACCCATGTGATATATGCTCCTTAGATTTTGACCTTTCCAAAAGTTGGAACGCCAAACAGCAGCATAATGTTCCTATATGTGCATGATCCGAGCTTACGGTTCAACTTCCTCGAAAGCTATATAAGGTAAATCAGAATGACCAATTATTGCATTCATTTGGAGGCACGCAGATATATTTTAAAATGTTAAATCAAATAATAACACTGCAGTTTATTATATAACAGTATTATTAAAATGGGGAAAGCCTCAGGTGAAATGCTGAAGCACAGGGGGAATGACAGTAGCAGAATGGACGTGGAAGATATGTAGATTGGCATGGGAGGAATAAGGTAGAGTCCCGGAGGATTGGAAGTCAGGTATAATTATTCCCCTGTACAAAGGAAAAAGAAGTGTGTGGTAATCATAGGGGCATCTGTCTTCTTAGTGTAATAGGAAAAGTATATGGTAGGATACTTATTGACAGAGTTGGGGAAATAACTGAGGAATTAGTTGAAGAACAAGGAGGTTATAGGAAGGGAAGAGGTTGTGTAGATCAGATATTCATTCTTAGATCCTTAGTGGAAAAGTTTCTAGAGAAAGGAAAGAAGTTGTATGCGGCCTTCATGGATTTGGAGAAAGCATATGACAGGGTGGATAGACAAGGATTGTCAGTGGCGGATTAAGGGGGAGGGGGGCGTTAGGGGCGGCCGCCATGGGCCCAGGCCCAAAGGGGGCCCATACAGTCTGCCAGACTGCCAGTCGTATTTCTGATATTCGATTTTTCCACTATACGAAATGCCAGTAATTTTTCTAATTTGCTATTTTCTATTTAATGTTATTTTTAGAATGTAATTTAGCAAATGAGTTCTTGAATAAATGATAAGAAAAATTTACTCCGTATAATCTTTTGGTATAGTTAAATCACGTAAATGTGAGTATGAGGTTGTTACCACTACCAGATATTCAACTATGTTACTCCTTAAATTCCCGATTTCAGTTTTCTGTCATCAAAATGTACAGTTAAACGTTATAATATTTCATTTGTTTAAGGATTTTTATGAATCCTTTTAATTTGCATATCATTATTTTCATTTTAATAAAACTACTTATTGTAATATCTATTTACTTTGTCATGGTACTATTTGATAAGACGTGTGTGTGTGTGTGTGTGTGTGTGTGTGTGTGTGTGTGTCACCTGTCAGGGGGGCCCATGATTGCCTCACCGCCCTGGGCCCAAGACACCCTTAATCCTCCACTGAGGATCGTGCAAAGTATTAAGAATATATAGAGTAGATGGGAAGCAGTTGAAGGCCGTGAAGACTCTGTATGATGGTGCTAAGGCTGCAGTAAGTGTGGATAGTAAACTAGGTGAATTTTTCTACCTGAAAGTTGGATTGAAACAAGGATGTGTCATGTCTCCATGGTTGTTCAATCTGTATATGGATGGGGTTATAAAAGTGATACAAGGTAGGGCAGTGGATGTTGGAGCGGCCCTAGTGAGAGAGGACGGTGTTTTCAAACTCCCTGTACGGTTGTTTGCAGATGATACTGTGTTGTTAAGTGAAGACGAAAGGGAGCCGCAAGGCTTGGTGGATGAGTTTGGGTGAGTGTGTAAGAAACGGAATCTAAAGGTGAAGGTAGTGAAGAGTAAAGTTACGGTCTTCGAGAGAAGTGAGGTCAGTGAATGTACATTGAGGCTGGATGATGAGAAAACGGAGAATGTGAGGTGATGAGTAAAAATGGAAGTTTAGAGGGTGAAGTGCTTGAAAGGGTGCAACAGGGAAGAAAAGTTGCTGGTTCCTTGAAAGCAGTGATAAGAAACAGGGAAGTAAGCATGGAAGTGAAAAAGCTACTACATGACAGTATTGTGATACCACCTCTAACTATGGAAGTGAAGCTTGGACGTTGTTGAAGAGACAGAAGTCAAGAGTGAGAGCACTGGAAATTACTTATCTGAGACGAGCATGTGAAGTCACATGGAGAGACAGACTGACAAATGAGGAAGTGAAGGAGCGTTGTGGTGTGGATGTGGATGTGATAGGAAGCGTTAGGAGAAACACATTGAGGTGGTTTAGACACGTGGAGAGGATGGAGAGTGAGAAACTGACGTGGAGAGTGTATGTGAGTGAGGTGGAAGAGGGGTGAGGGAGCGGGAGGCATGGATGAGATGGAGGGATGGAGTGGAGAGGTATATGAGAGAGGTGGGTGTGAGTTGGAAGCATGGCAATGAAATGGCAGGGGATAGGGCGACGTGGAGGGGATTTGTTTGTGGCTACCCCTTACGGGATTAAGGCGTCTGGCAATAGATAGAGAGATAGATTATTTTCACCTTAAGTCAATGAATCCATTCGAGGCTTTTCTGTAGGATAAATCGAAACAATGTCAGTGCACTCGTAGGTTTTACAGCCAACACAGACTTCGCAACAATCGCCAGATATAGTCATCGTCCTTCATAAAATAGGTTTGAACCTATTGTATATTTCGTTGCCTTACTTTATTACTCTACTAAATGTGGATTCTATGACCCACGACAAGTAAAGCATGTGCCTGATTGATAACTAGCAATTCACACATACAAGGATGACGTGCCTACCTACGTAACTAAAGTGAATGCAGTTACTGTTCCCTATGCTTCGTCCCATGAGTCACACTGTATCGATGAGGAGAGCGGCAGAACTTTTGGAGGAGACGTTATAAAAGTGCACTAGAGTCAACAGTGTATGGAGTCTGCTTAGCACACCCAGCCTGGGAAGCAGACTTAGCAAAGGAAGTATTTTTTTTTTCTTTGTAGGTTTCAAATGACACCACAAGGATAACAAGATATGGTGAAGGATTGTATTGTGCTCAGCTGAAAAATTTTGGACAATATTATCGATGAATTTGTTGGTGTGAAATATTACTAGTCAGTTATTAAAAATGGAAAACATCCGAAAGCACGAGCCAAAGGTTTGCTTATGTTAGAGTAAGGGACAGCAACAATGCCATCTCGGTGGTAAACAAAGATAAAAGAAAGCGTAATATTTTGCAGAAGCTTTTATCAGGATCCTAAGAAGAACTTGAGGCGTTTGAACTGGAAAATGTACTCTTATTACAAAAGTGTTATGACAGTCAGTGACTATGACAGAAAAAAAATAGGATAGAACTTTCATAGTTTTAAAAACGTACAATATGTACGCATATTTCCTCGTAACTACACTTTATACAGGAAGATGGAACCAAAGGGTACTGAGTTAGGCACTTCATTCCGAACTTGTGCAGAGTAGGGATGCTACAGTGTGCTCCCAATTCAGTACCGAAGGGAGTGAATCTGTCACTATTTGACCCTTGACAGAGGAAGGTGATTGTAGGACATCTGCAGCAAATTAAATTCTACGCAATTTCCATCGCATGTCGCTCCTCACTTGATGTCCACTCAGAGTTCCTCGATACCTGAAAGTGGCTGCAGCAAATCTGGCCACAGCAAAGCATGATGAGAATACCACTGTACTCTTTTAAGTATTATGCTTCTTTCCTGGACCTCTATTCCTTATGTAAGAAAGGTTTGGGTCGGTGGTTTAAGGTCATCAGTAACCAATCGTATTGGGACTAGTTCGAGTGAAGGACGGTTCTTCATTGGGATTTCTACTCCAGGGACGAACAAGATGCGTCCTCTGTGTTCCCTAACACAAAAAATTTTCCAGCGTAGTCAATGAGTCAGTGCTTCACGCTGTGGTAAATGAACGTCTTATGATGCAGGCATATGCTGTTATTGTTCCATCACGTCATTTTAGATGAAGAGCCCCATGCGGAATAACCAGGTAAAAGTGTTCATCAGAGTCCTGAGCCTTGGTTAACTCATCCCTGGGAGGCAACACAATGACTGCTGACAAAGGTGTGTGGTTCAGGAGGGCTTTTCAAACCTAGAGAAATTTCTGTCTGAATCACTGGCTAGCTCAACAGGATTCCAGGACGTGGGCCTCTGAGCTGAGGTGCCTTCTGTTGATGTCTATGCGTTAGGGGATCTACAGGGAAAGTGTTTACAGCTTAGATTATATGGGCCAGGTGTCGTGGCTCGTTTGGGATATGGGACGATGTGAAAGAGCATCCTTGACTGTCAAGCTGATCTTAGAAAATCTTCCAGGTTATTTTTCAATAACTTTAGCAAAAATTAATTTGTCCCCGAAAGAGAACCAGGAGGTTATTCCATCGTAGGTCTGGAAGAATCTGGCTTAACAGCTGGGCTGACTAGATGCAGAGGACAGAGAAGCTTATATACAGTAAGGAATATTAAGAGCAAGAAGAAGACCTTGTTGAGATAGGAGGCCAGTTGTATTGTGCTGTTTCCCACTCTCTCTGTTCCCTTCCATTGTTCCTAGCAGCTTTGTATGTCAGTGCTTTGAAGAATACATGGATGGGAAGCAATGTGGTTGGCAGTGCGTTGGTAAGCATATTATTTGCAATTCCTCCTGTACACACAAACACCACCAACACTACCAACCAGAGTTACGTAGATATATTTGCCTTGCGTTCTTGAATCATTCCCTTGCTCTCTCTTCCCTTTCAAGTTGTACAAACAAGAGAGGATGGTCTTATATCTGGTTTGGAAAAAAAAGTAGAAGGACTCAACACACTCACCCTACAACTGGACTAAGGGCCGATCATTTAATTACGCCCTGTGGCCTAGGCATTCAATCTACTGTTCTCAAACTCAGAATGCTACTCACTTGCCTGGCCCTTCAACCAATCAACAAATTTAGTCCACATTATATTTACGCTGCTTCAGTTCACCTTGTCATGTTACTTTAATCATTGACCAATTGTTCTAAAATCCGAATATCGCCATCCATGTTTGAGCGTCAACATTTCCAGTAAGTTCAGTCCAAATCGAATGAAAGGTGTTGGGGATCGAGCCTATAATAACGACCTATGACCCCAACGTATTACAGATTGTTCTCTAGATCGATACACCTCATCCTTGCCATATTCTGCCCCTTCCCCTAAGTGTGGTATAAATCAGGTAAAATCCACTTAACTTGGCCTTGTTATATGACCTTGATCTTTGCCCTATGATTCTCAAACACAGTGGGTCAGTCCTGATAAACCTTCTGCTCATTCACCAAGTTTAGCCAAAAAATCGGATTACGACTGTTTCATTTAGTTCACACACACACACACACACACACACACACACACACACACACACACACACACACTCGGCAAAAGCGATCATGCAGTACTAAATTATAACTTCAGGATAGCATATGACATAGTAAACAGCAATGATAGTTACAAAAAGAGCCTAAACTATAAAAAGGGAAATTATCAAGACCTAAAGAAGTATTTCTTAGAAGTTGATTGGGAAAATGAGCTTAGAGGACAAGATTTAAATGCTGTATATAAAAATTTTTGTGAATTTTATGAAATAGGAGTCCAGAAGTACATCCCACAGCACAAAGAAGCAGATAAGAAAATACAGAAATGGTTCAATACAGAATGTAAAAAATCAAAAGAAAGAAGAGATTTGTTGTGGAATAGATACAGAAGACACAATAGTGAAAGGGCGTATAATAATTACAAACAGGCAAGAAACGACTATACAAGAATAAGGAGGGAAGCCCAAAAACAGTTTGAGGAGGATATAATAAATAAAAGTAGTGATCAACCAAAGCTGTTTTACAACTATATCAGAAGCAAAACTAAAGTAAAAGATATACTACAATCCATTACGGACGAGGGAATCACTTATACACAAGAGAAAGATATTTGTGAAACACTAAATAAGAATTTCCAATTAGTTTTTACAGAAGAAAAAAATTTTGAGAGGGACTATGTGGAACACGCATGTCCACACATACTACCAGATATACAAATAGCAGAAAAAGTAGTTAAGTAGATTAGACAGAGGAAAAGCAAGTGGTCCTGATGAAATTTCATGTTGGGTATTACGAGAATGTGCAAAGGAGTTAAGTAAACCATTATTTTTAATTTTCAAGAAATTCTTGAGTCAAGGTAAACTACCTGATATTTGGAAAAAAGCAAATATTGTCCCCTTATTCAAGAAAGGAAATAGACAAAATCCACTCAACTACCGACCAGTATCACTGACCAGTGTTGTAAACAAGGTATTAGAAAAACTTATAAGAAAAGCTTGGGTAAATCATCTAGAAGAACACAGTATGCTAACAGAAAGACAGTTTGGTTTCAGAAAAGGAAAATCATGTGTTACTAATCTGTTGAGCTACTATAGCCGCATTTTGGCGGCCCAAGCTACAGCTTCGGATTCGAAGCTCGTCTAGGGGCGCTTGGTTCCTGTCCGCCAAAACAGAATGCCGAAAAATTACACTTGCCGATTGCAGTGTAAACAGACCACAATCTCTTCTTAACATGAACTGGTCATTTTCCATAGAGAACAGGACAAGTATTTTACCACCATAAATGTGCATTTAGAGTCTAGACCAAAAAACCTATGATGAAAACTCCGCTCACTTAAAAACTTATAAAAGGGTGGGGAAAAAAGTACACAACTGTGTTGAACTTAACAATTACCTGTTGCTTTACAATTTTTTTTTGCTTACTTTAAGCATGGATCTTCAACACAGGACAAGTATTTTGCCACCATAAATGGGAATCTTTACTTTCAACCAGCCGGCCTTCTAGATTTTTCCACGCTACTTTTTGGCCTAAGCTACCAAAATTGGGGGTGGGGGGGGGTTCTCTATAACATTTCTGTTGCAAATTTATTTTACTGAACTTCTCCAGGTTAGGTTAAGATTGGTTGGTTGTTTTCAAGAGTAAAATAAAAATAATTTGCGACGGAAATGCCAGAGAAGAAAAGTGCCTTAGAATGGTCGGAAATAGTGGAAAATGATAGTTAAAAGTTGTAAAATAGGGATGGTTGAAACTATAAATTTACCCTTAAATGTGCATTTGCAACCAAACAGTGTTAAGATGAAAACCCGCCTCACTTAAAAATTTCAAAAGAAAGAAAAAAATACACAACTTTTGAACTAAACAATTACCTGATGCTTTACCCAGTTTTTTTTCTTTTACCATGTTAATAATTGAAGTGAATTCCCCTTCCTGTCCTTTTTTATATCTACCAAACTTTTGGTGTTTTCATTAGACGTCCACCCAGCCATAACAATGTTTCGCCTATTCTTACCTGTACTTTCATTCTAGAGATTACAGCAGACCTGCATTAGGCAAGACCATCACAGAGAGTTTCTACAAATCAAAATTGTTTTTCATTCCCCTGCAAGTGTGGAAATATCTCGAGAATAAACCTGCTTGATGTGATATTAATTCACAATTCACAGTCTGCCCTTTTAATTATATCAACTGAACCTCTATATGAGTATGTCATTGGTATTTGTCATCAGCAACCAGATGTAAGTATGGATAATTTCATGATATATTTACTTGTCATTGCTGACCATTGTGAATTGCTACACCAGAGTCTTCTCCTTCTTGTTTGTCCACCAAGACTGCTCCCAATCATGCTTCGGTGAGATACGAAGACGCGCTTGGTTTCTATGGCCTTGGATTGGGCCGAGCTTCGTATCCTTTGGTCCGCCCAAACGGGGTAGCTTGGTTTCACCGTAGACCAGCTTCGAATCCGATCCGCCGCTTGGTCCGCCAAAATACAGCATATGACAGAGTAACAAACACAATACAGGAAAGGGAAGGATGGGTGGACAGTATCTATTTAAATTTCAAGAAAGCTTTTGACACAGTACCACACCAAAGACTTTTATGGAAACTGTACCATCAAGGAGGAATTCGAGGCAAACTGTTTTGTTGGATGCAAGACTTTCTCATAAAAAGAGAAATGAGGACAGTACTAAGAGGAAACTACTCATCATGGAAAGAAGTGACTAGTGGAGTACCACAGGGTTCAGTGCTGGCACCAATCATGTTTTTAGTGTATATAAATGATATAAACAGTAACACTGGAAATGAGAGCTATCTGAATATGTTTGCAGATGATGCAAAAATACAAAGGAGAATTACTAACACAGACTCTTGTAAAGAGCTACAAGAAGAATTAAATAAACTTCATGAATGGAGTAGTACATGGCAAATGGAATTCAATGTGGACAAGTGTCATGTAATCAAGTTTGGTAAAAGTGGAAAAAGACCTGATTGGGATTATAAGTTAGGAAATAAAACCCTATACACATCAGAAAGAGAGAAAGACCTAGGTGTGATTATCAATAACAGACTATCTCCGGCTGACCACATCAGCGAGAAGGTGCGGAACATGTATACACTGCTTGCAAATATGAGGATAGCATTCACATACATAAATGAAGACATGCTAAGAAGGATAATAACATCATTCATTAGACCAACCCTGGAATATGCATCAGTAGTCTGGAGTCCTCATCTCAAAAAGCATATAGACAAGATTGACAAAGTTCAAAGGGCCGCTACAAGATGGATACCAAGCTTAAGGGACCTAAGCTACGAAGAAAGACTAAATAAACTGAATCTACCAACACTACAGGAGAGAAGGAAAAGAGGTGACATGATAATGCTATATAAATGTATATCAGGAAAGGAGAAAATAGACATAAATGATTACGTAACATATGGAGAAGCATCAGCAAGAGGACACTGCAAAAAACTGCATAAGAAGAGAGGTGATAAAGACGTAAGGAAATTCAGTTTCCCAAACAGGGCAATTGATCAATGGAATGCACTACCGAATGAAATAGTGTGTGCCAAAACAATTCACAAATTTAAGGATATGTACGATAAAATTGGTTTAAGACACGGAACATTACGAGCTTGACTCATTCCTGTAAAGATACAATTAGGTAAGAACAATTAGGTAAGAACACACACACACATACACACACACACACACACACACACACACACACACACACACACACACACACACACACAAAGGCACTTTTTCTTTTTTAGTACAGTCGACACCTGCTACACTGAACTCATGACCAAGATGGTGTATAATACATGAAACAGAAACAGAAAGACCAGTCTGGTGGAAAAATTATTATCGCTAATCAGAAGGGAGGGAAAATCATGTGACGCTAAGGCTGCATTAGCTTCTCTACAAACTACTGATGGTGGGTGAAGATGAAACAGAACAAAATCTATATTATATGAATTGTATGGCCTGACCTCAGATTATTACTTCAGCTTTGTTAGTTATATTAGTCACGGAAGCACATATAATATATTTATCATGTTGCCTCGCAGATGCTTTGTGCCATCAATGTTTCTATAGCTGATCTGATAACTTAGAATTTTGGAGAGAATCTAGCATCCACTCACATGTTCACAATACAGTAGTTCATGAATATCCTGGTGGAACAAAATTAAAGGTCTTTGTTTGGCTATGTAACACTTATGGTATGGGAATAATAACTCTTATGACTGTTAGTCATCCATGGCTAACAAAAGACGTGGTTTCATAACATGATAATTTTCAAGCTGCAATTGTAGATTTTTATCAATACAATATTGCAAAAGCAAATGATAATGTAGCTTTTGGTGGTTTAATTGAAAGATTACTCAAGTTGCAACTTTGCAAAGCAAAACCCTCTTCCACAAATATACTGTGGATTTTTCACCATGTGTTAAAAGTCTCGCGCTCTGTGGCTTTCTGCTAATGATTCATCAAAGGAATCGTCTAGGGGAAGAAGCAGCTACTTCCCAATCATTAACATGACGGGTGATGTGCATTGTTCATTTCAGCTTTCGTTGAAAAGCCACGCCTCTGTTTGTTAGGATTTACAGGGTGATTAAATGTGGGTGTAAGGATATCACATGTTTATTCTGAGAGAATGACAACTCATATAGCACTGAACAGGATATTTATTGAAAATTACATCATGCCGTCTTCAGAACAATAACTGAAACTCAATAACTCAACTCAGAACAAAATGGAACTAAATTGTCCTAAATCACCATCTACGTAAATAGATTGTAATTCACGAGCTCGATGCGCCTACCACTGCTGTTGAAGCACGCCATGATTCTGGCCCCAGAGTTTTGGCCCACCTATCTTAGGGTAGCAGGTGTAACTTGCTGGAAGTAGTTGGTCACGTTCAGCTAAATATGAGCCAGCGTAGCAGAGTTGCCAGAGGACACAGAGCCTCTGACAGGTCCCTACAGACAGAAGTCCACTGGATTCAGGTCGGGGCTGTGTGGTGACCCCTCGTGGAGGGCAAAGAGGCAGTTGTTGAAAAACTGATGCAGATAGACAATGGTGACATGTGCAGTGTGATGTGGGGCCCCATCCCGCATGAACCAAGCATGAGTTGGCCTGCAGTACAGGCTGCTGTCAGGTCAACATGGAACTGCCTGGTGACCTCACGGTAACATTCGGCAATGATGGTGACGATCTGACCATCCTCATCGTGCCAATAGGGATCCAGTAGCCCATGCCTGGCATTGTAGGCCACGAAGGCGGTGACATTTAGGCCTTTCAACTGCCTTTCTGTTATCTCCTTGGGTAGCTTAGAGCTTTAGAAGATGTTATTGTTGTAGATGGCGTCATTCATGTGGAAGTGTGCCTCGTCGGAGAACCATGTGTGGCTGATCCAGCCGGGATTGTCTTCCAGCTTGTTGCTGAGCCAATCATCCATGACCTGCCTCCTTTGTATGTCATCAGCTGTCAGTTTATGTCTAACAGATATGATGTAAAGGAATAGCTTGAGCACTCTGGTCTTAATACGCTACACACTTGGGGGGGAGGGAGAGAATTCCAACTCTTGAGAGGGGTGGCGGGGGGACTTCTTAATTTTTTCATTAGCTTAGTCACTCATGGCATCAGTGTTAGCTTGGTTCTTTGTTACTGCTGCTGGACGTCCGCTGTTGCCCGTGGGTGTGCTGTGGACAGTACACTGCCTCCCAAAGTGCTTGACAATCCTCAGTGTGATACTGTCCTTAGGTGCATCACGTGTGTGGTGTTACGGAACAGAGAAAGATAATGTACACTTTAAGTGAGAATACTAAAAATCACTACTGTCCCGTAAAGTTCCAGGTTCAAAACAAAAGAGTTAGGTAAAATTACAAGTTAAAGTTTAATGCTCAAACTAACAACAAAACATTCAGGACTCATAAGGATAATGTAATGGCAAATAAACAGGTTAAATATATGGTTAACTGCAATAGCCTCTATTAACACGAAATTAGCAAGAGTAAATTTATCTAAGTCAGCCCTGATAAATGAAAATACACCGGGTAATGCTCAGTTAATGCAAGATAAATTATTACAGATACAAACTATTATCAAAAATGACTGATATAAAACCCTACATTAATCACAAAGACCTCACTAAGCCTAAGAATCAACCTTGTGCTACACAGTACAAGAAAAAATGCAACAACAGTTATACTCAAATTACACAGCTGCTAGATGGTTGGAGACTTCCGGAGCACTCACAACAATAACTGTACAGGGGAGGACAGAGATGTGAACAAAATGAGGAGTAGATCTAAGTGGCCATGATGCAGAGACTGAGCTCATTATATAGGGGCCAGGAGAGCTTGATACAACTTGTAAGAAGGACGCGCAAATGAAGCCATGGGGACAAAGAGCTGAAAATCCCGCTCTGAATAACAGAGAGAACGACTTACTCTACTATAACGGTAGAAGGGGGGGGACTGAGGCAGAACACGCTCGTGATCAAACATGCAGCATACTGTGCGTTAAAATTACACAAAGGATGATGAAATCATAGGCTATGTAACACCTCCCCACAAAGAAAAAAGAAATTTACAAAGGAAATTTCTTATTACTCTAAAACAATCTGTATATGGCATTACAGAACATGCAAAAGTCTTTCCTAATGTTACAAAACATGAGATCTCCCTAGCACGTTCAGTCATAGGTACTTGCCAGTATCCCTTTAACAAATCAAACTTACTTATGTACCTAGCCTTTCCGATCTTGTCTATGCAATCTTCCACACGAGGGAGAGGGTAAGTGTCTGTTTTGGTTATCTGATTAACACGTCTGTAGTCAATGCAAAGCCGCTGTGACCCACCTGGCTTAGGGACTAGAGTGACAGGAGAACTCCACTCACTCTGACAGGGCTCAATCATCTTGTGGTCCAACAGATAGCCAAGCTCCTTCTGGATGAGAGGAACTTTCACTGGGTTCACACGGTAAGGAGGCAATTTAATTGGCTTTGCGTCTCCAACATCGACATCATGCATCAACACAGTGGTTCTTCCTGGAGTGGCACGGAACACTTGCGGGTACTCCTGCAGTAATGCCGAAAACTCCTGCCTTTCCTTGGGAGGTAGATGAGAAAGCTTAGTCTGGAGATCATTCATGATATCAGGATTCTTCCCCAAACTATCACTCAGGCTCATACTGCATGGGAGAGCTTCACTTGCAGACTCGGGTGGAACAGCTACAGTGCAGACTGGATTATTTTCTTCCCGCCTGTGATATAACTTTAGCATGTTGATGTGACATAGTTGCTTGCTCTTTCTACGATCTGGTGTGGCGATGACATAGTTGACATCACTGAGTTTCTTCTCCACGAAATAAGGGCCACTAAACTTGGCTTGAAGAGGTTGCCCATGAACTGGTAGCAGAATCAAAACCTGATCTCCTGGCTGAAAGTGGCGTAACCTGGACTTCTTATCATACCAAGTCTTCATCTTCTCCTGAGCAGCTCCTAAATTCTCTCTCGCCAGCTGTAAAGCAGTGGACAGCCGTTCTTTGAACTTCATCACATACTCCAGCAGGTTGACGTCATCTTCCTCCGACAGCCAGCATTCCTTGAGTAACTTAAGGGGTCCTCTTACTTCATGGCCAAACAGTAGTTCAAAAGGTGAGAAGCCCAGTGATTCATTTGGAGATTCTCTTGCAGCAAACACAACGAATGGAAGACCTTTATCCCAGTCTTTCTGATGTTCCAAACAGTATTTCTTGAGCATCGATTTGAGTGTTTGATGATATCTCTCCAACGCTCCTTGGGTCTGGGAATGGTAAGCTGAAGACGTGATCTGGGTGATGCCCAACTCTTTCAGAGACTGCTTGAAAACATTTGACATGAAATTACTTCCTCGGTCTGACTGTACCTCCTTGGGCAGACCAAACTTTGTGAAGAACCCTAGCATTTCCTTAACCACGTTCTTTGCTGAGATATTTCTAAGTGGAATGGCTTCAGGATAACGAGTAGCCATATCAATCAGGGTCAACACATAAGAAAATCCTGAAGAAGTCTTAGGAAGAGGGCCCACAATATCCACCAACACACGGGTGAAAGGCGCCTCAAAAGGAGGAATGGGAACTAGAGGTGCAACCTTTTCGGTCTGATTACACTTCCCCACAACTTGACAGGTGTGACAAGACTTACAATACCAGGAAACATCCCTGAAGATACCTGGCCAGTAGAAGTGTTTCAAAATGCGTGCCACAGTCTTCCTCACTCCAAGGTGTCCTGCCAAACTGGAATCATGAGCCACTCTAATGATATCCTGCCTACAAACACGAGGGATGACAACTTGATGTACAACCTCCCATTCACAGTTGGCTGATGCTGTTGGGGGTCTCCACTTCCTCATAAGTACTCCTGACTTTACATAATAACAAGTAGAAGCACCGGCTGACTCTTCTTCACTGTAAGCAGAGTTAGCTAGACCTTTCAACTCAGGGTCAGCAACCTGCAACTCAACCAACTCTTGACGAGACAAATTATCAACACTACGGGGTACTGCCTCATCTGGTGAGTGGTCCAAATTAGCAAGAAAAGTGTCAGCTAGGATAACATCATCATCATCATTATCCTCTAAATCACCAGTAACTTTAGACTTAGCCCTAGTGACAGCACATGCAGGGAACACATCAGGGACATCACAATCCTGGGACGCAGCCACTGGCTCACTAGACAACTGAGGAGCTGGACACACTTGACTTCCACCAATATCATTTCCAAGTAAGAAAGTTACACCTGACATTGGGAGTGTCTCAACCAACCCAACCATAACGGAACCATTAACAAAACCAGACTCTAAATTCACTTTGCACAGAGGGACAGAGAAGTAATTATTCCCTACACCTTGTAAGATTACAGTTTCATCAGAGGAATTAACATTAGAGCCTAGAACACTGGTCAGCATAAGGGATTGGCAAGCACCTGTATCACGATATATTTTAACTGATTTCCTGTCATTACTCTCCAGAGGACTGACAAAACCATCAGACAGGAAATTAGCACATGAACTCTTGAGAGTGTCACCCACGGTACTGCTCAAAAGAGGAGCTCCATCATGAGAATTTAAGTTAGGTTCAGTTAACTCAGTTAAAGAATTCTGGGAACTCTCAAGAGTGAACACTAGACCAATTGACTGAATATTTAAAGACTCCTTTTTGTTCACATCACGCTGTCTCCTGAAACATCTCTCCGTAGTATGACCAAGCTTACTACAATAAGTACATTTACTTTTCTGAAATCTAGAGGTGAAGCTGGTATTTACTTCCTGAGAAACATCATCTTTATTCTCTTTCCTGTTACCTGTACTCTGAGTAGAGGCAACGTACTTACTCTCAGCTTTCCCTTTTTCTTTAGAATATCTCTTGTGAGTGAGAACATATTCATCAGCTAAAACTGCAGCATCAGACAAATTATCTACGAGTATTCTTTTCCCATCAAGATATAGGCTTACATCTTTATAAAATACACCTTTTGAAATCCTCCAGCAAAATCATCTGCTTAAATTTACCAAAATCAGAATCCACATTCTTAGAATTTAACCACTGCTCTAACAGATCTTCTTTGATTTTTGCATACTCAACATGGGATTGCTTATCTTGCTTGTAAGTTGTCCTAAATTTTACTCTATAGGCTTCAGGAACAAGCTCATAGGCCTTAAGAATCAAGCTCTTAACTACATCATAATTATCAGATTGATCCTGAAGCAAAGATGCATAAGTTACTTGAGCTTTACCGGTGAGAACAGTTTGAAGGAGTACTGGCCAATACTTTTTAGGCCAATTAAAACCTGTAGCTACCCTCTCAAACAACTGAAAATACTTTGTTAAATCAGATTCATTAAAAGGAGGGACAAGTTTAACATTTTTAGCCACATCAAAATCATCAGAGCTAGATGATCCAGTTCCACCTTGTTTCATGCGATACTCATGGTCTGCCTGAATCCTGGCAAGTTCAATTTGTGCCTGAGCCTGTACCTGTGCCTCTTGAATACGAGCATTTGCCTCATTAACACGAGCCTCCGCCTCCTTAGCCTTAGCCTCCTGCAGGGCTAGCTGTAACTTAGCTAATTCAATCTGCGTTTGCTCATTTGGAGGAGTTACATTAAACAAGCTTTCATTAATCATGTCAACAATTTGATCTTTAGAATGATGAGAGCGAACAGCAATTCCCAATTGTTGAGCAACGAGCTTAAGTTCATTCTTTGTTCTGTTTTCTATATCACACACTGTTTGCACATTTGACAAAAAATCTTTGGCTTCATCAAGTGTAGTAATAGTAGACATAATTAATAAGTAACAGTCACAAAATATCAAGCAATATCCTTAAGATAATATCCTGAATATCCTGATAAGAGGTCGCCAAATTTATGTTACGGAACAGAGAAAGATAATGTACACTTTAAGTGAGAATACTAAAAATCACTACTGTCCCGTAAAGTTCCAGGTTCAAAACAAAAGAGTTAGGTAAAATTACAAGTTAAAGTTTAATGCTCAAACTAACAACAAAACATTCAGGACTCATAAGGATAATGTAATGGCAAATAAACAGGTTAAATATATGGTTAACTGCAATAGCCTCTATTAACACGAAATTAGCAAGAGTAAATTTATCTAAGTCAGCCCTGATAAATGAAAATACACCGGGTAATGCTCAGTTAATGCAAGATAAATTATTACAGATACAAACTATTATCAAAAATGACTGATATAAAACCCTACATTAATCACAAAGACCTCACTAAGCCTAAGAATCAACCTTGTGCTACACAGTACAAGAAAAAATGCAACAACAGTTATACTCAAATTACACAGCTGCTAGATGGTTGGAGACTTCCGGAGCACTCACAACAATAACTGTACAGGGGAGGACAGAGATGTGAACAAAATGAGGAGTAGATCTAATTGGCCATGATGCAGAGACTGAGCTCATTATATAGGGGCCAGGAGAGCTTGATACAACTTGTAAGAAGGACGCGCAAATGAAGCCATGGGGACAAAGAGCTGAAAATCCCGCTCTGAATAACAGAGAGAACGACTTACTCTACTATAACGGTAGAAGGGGGGACTGAGGCAGAACACGCTCGTGATCAAACATGCAGCATACTGTGCGTTAAAATTACACAAAGGATGATGAAATCATAGGCTATGTAACAGTGGACACTGAGCTCACAGCAGAACCGGCGACGGACTGTGACATAAGAAGTGCTCTCACACCATAATTCGTCTATTTTGATTTCCTGCTTTGCTGTGCCAATCATTTTAGCTTAATGCTTGTGCTTCACTTATGTTAAGTGGAACCATCCCATCACCAAAACCTGAAAAGGTAAAAGGGTGTAGGTTACAAAAGAGAGAGAGAGAGAGAGAGAGAGAGAGAGAGAGAGAGAGAGAGAGAAGAATGACAGACGTTTGAAATCTTGTCATTTTTTAAAATCACCCTGTGAGTGTCTCACCCATCATTCTCATGTTCTTGTGATCTCATACAGGTAGAGCAGAGGAAGGCTGGATGTATGAAGGAACCACGTAAGAACCAGACATGGAATGCATAAACCGTCTCTTATTTGCGCATGTGTGTGTAGGAAAACAAGGAACTTTGTCTGGAGCCTCGGCTGTTATTATACTGTAGGTGTCTGATCAACCTGGTCGGCCTCGCTATTAACCAGCTCTTCCTGCTGATGATATATGATTGTGCTATTGTTGCCTGAAATTCGATTACAGCATTGTTATCATTAGCAGAGATATGATAACACTGAGAGTCACTGACGAAAACAAGGTAACAATAAGATAGGAATGGCACCAGTGGCTGGTACAATTGCATTGTTTTCGTGTGTAGTTTCCTCAGCTCAATAGAATCAAGATTGTTAAGTGCTGCACGAGGTTTGATGTTCTAAGTATAAACCTGGTTGGGTGTGACTTCCCTTCCTTGAATAGAATGAAAAATGGGAGAGCATTAAATCTTATATGCAAGTGTGACTTCATATGAACAGAATAACCCAGAATTGGAGCAAAGAGTCTCAGCTGATGATTAGAGACAGTTTTAATCCTATCGCCCAAGTGTGACTCCCTCCTCAGTGTTAGCATGATAAATTCCCACTGTGAGAATCGTAACCCATTATCCGAAGCATATAGTTACTGCCTGTAAAATCCCTAGGTTCAGTAATCACAGTGGAAGGAGAAATTAAAAATGGCACAGCAAGCCCAGGACTGCCGTGTGGTGGACATAAACTTCCAGCGTTATTGCAATTGTCTGTTCAAAGTGGCTCAACAGGCAATGTGTCGTGTGTTCCTCTACCTCTACCACCACCACCACCACCCTGACCCAATGGTGTATGTGGGTGAGGTGCTGGCTAATACACCTGGAGGCTTCAAAGGGATGGGGACTCTTCAGCAAAAGGCACTGGCACAGCGTGAGAGTCCCGATAATATGGACATTACATTGCTGTACATTTTGCTACAGCGAACGTGTGGCTTGGAGCCCGACACCCCTCGTGACTCGGTGTGGAATAGTCCCACCACAGAGGCGGCCAGACAAAGCCTGGAGCATCGACTTTATCTAATAAAGGAGCTACGGAACGAACTGAGCCATGGACCTAGGAAATACATGAATCTGACAAAGGAGCAGCTGGAGGAAAAGGTGAATAGGCTGGAGGAACTATGCTGTGATGCTGTGAAGGGGGCAGCAACACGTACAGGTCACTCAGTTGACACAGCACAGAAAGACGCAGCAAAGATTAAATCAGAGCTTCAGCTCATTCTCACCAGCACCCGTTCCTTCGATCTCCATCCGCAAGAGTGGGCGACACTAGCTCGGGAAGAGCTGCGATCAGTCCTAGGTGCCGTGTGCATTTTATATTGAGCTTAGATTGTTTTTGTTTATGCTTTTACTTTAGCACATTGAGCTACCAAGTGATTCTAAATCAAACAAGAGAGAACAAAACCATATTACTGTAGACAATATTTTACTGCTAAGGAAAGTTGTTTACTAGTGATAAAAAAAGTATTTCTATCTGTATTTAATTGCTACGGAAATTTATTTAAAGGAAAAAATAGATAACGTCCTTTATGAATATGTCCTCAGGTCCCAGCAAGTCAGACTTCTCTGAGCTCCTACTGAAGCCACCACAGGGCACAAAGGCTGTTACTTGTCAGCAGGGTACACTTACCGAGGTGCTAAAGACTGTAGAGGATCTGGTACCACAACTCATCCTACTGACTGGAGAGGCAGGTGCGGGAAAAACAACGCTGTGTCAGTAAGTTCCTCATCCCAATGTGTGAACTTGGGATCTGCAAAATTGTATACAGATCAATCGGTCAGTTCAAAGCAATTCTTAATGCTTAGGATACATACACATTATATATATATATATATATATATATATATATATATATATATATATATATATATATATATATATATATATATATATATATATATATATATATATATATATATATATATATATATATATATATATATATATATATATATATATATATATATATATATATATATATATATATATATGTATATATATATATATATATATATATATATATATATATATATATATATATGTATATATATATGTATATATATATATATATATATATATATATATATATATATATATATATATATATATATATATATATATATATATATATATATATATATATATATATATATATATATATATATATATATATATATTTACATGAGAATATGTCTGTCATATATAGAAATCACTGGGGATATATATGGTAGTCTGTAAACAGCTCTAACAGGTATAACTTTTTACGACGAATTTAATGGTGCATATTACGGTTGCTAAAGTGGCGACCCTGATGGCCAAAATTAGAACTTATTAGAAATAATCAAGTCAACATTGTGGAGACATGGTAGCAAATTAACTCTGGCTTTTTACTTCCAGAACCTTATCATAAATTATATAACAGGTCAGACGGATGAACAGACAGGTGGGGTGGGCAGGGCAGTTGGGGTAGATGAGCAGGGATGGTTGGTGGGTGGGTAGTGGGAAAATAGTTCCATGGTAGGAAAAAGTCCATGGGATATATATCCTGGGGAAAGAAGCCTAAGGAGGAACATAAGCTCAGTGAGTAAAATGGAACTCCAGGGATCTAATGCTACAGGAGTAGTGGCCATCCAGGGTCTCAGGCAATGCCAGCCAGTATGCACGATCATAAGGTTTTACCCTGACAACACCTGGTAGCTCAGTTAGTTTTATATATATTGTTATTCATAGCTAAATACAATATCATAGCAGTAGTACAGCGACTCAGTATTTTATTTCAAGCTTTGTCCTGTCGTAGTTTGTGTAGGAGAAATAACAACTAAAAATCAAAGACAAAGGCAGAAGAGAGCAGTGATGGTATATATGGTGGGATTATTGGGCTGCCTTATATCATGAAAAAATATGAAGCCTGGGGCTGGGATTATGTGTGGGGTGAGTGAAGTTTTTATTACAGGGAAAAATGGTGCCAGCAAGAAGTAGTAACAACTTTTTTCCATCCAGAACTGATATTATTATTATTGTTGTTAGTATTATTATTATCGTTGTTATTATTATTATCATTATTATTGCTGTTGTTGTTGCTGAAGAGAGAAACCTGTTTTGTACACAGGAAAAATCATCCAATATATTACCAATGTGCCGGGAATCGAACCTGGGACTCTCAGGTGAGAGCCAGGCAGCATACCACTACACCACGACCAGGTAAAAGTTGTTTTGCATTGTCACAGTCTTGTAACCAATGTTGTTGTTGTTCTTGTTCTAGTTCTTATTGTTGCTACTCCTGCTGCTACTAATGCCACTACTACTGCTACTACTATTGCAAGTACCATTGCTACTACTACTGCTACTACCACTGCTACTACCACCACTACTACTGTTACTACTACTACTACTACTACTGCTGCTGCTACTACTACTACTACTACTACTACTAGTACCACCACTACTACTACCACTACTGCTGCTGCTATTCGTTGTAACAGCAGCAGCAGCATTAGTAGAAGTAAGAGTAGTAGAAGTAATAGTAGTAATAGTAGTAGTAGTAGTAGTAGTAGTAGTAGTAGTAATAGTAGTAGTAGTAGTAATAATAGTAGTAGTAGTTGTAGTAGTAGTAGTATTTCATAGCATTGTTATCCTCACCTCCTTTATTGACGTAGGGTCCAGAAACCCCCCCAAAAATGACAATGCCATCATAATGGGCCACATTCCCATTCATTCCCGATTCAAACGCTCAGAATCTTTAAGAGACAGGAAAAGATCAACTTGGGTGGGAGATCAAACTAAAGTCAAAGATACGATAGAAGTTATAAAAGAACAGAAATGGAGGTGGACAGGCCACATACCAAGAATAAGGGATAACCGATGGAACAAGACGCCGACTGACTGGACACCAAGAGATTGTAAGCGTAGCAGAAAAAGGCCAGGCAGCAGATGGAGAGATAAGATAGAGAAGTTTGCAGGGAAAACTTGACAAAGATTGGCTCAGCCAAGGAATTCGTGAAAAGGTTGGGGGAGGCCTTTGTTCAGCAGTGGACTAGTTATAATCCAAACATTGACCTTTCCATTGCTCTCTGACAACGGATTAATTTATTTTCCATTGATTTTGTCAGTTTCCAGGTCTCACAACCATACGTCATAGCTGGAATTATACATTGGTTATATGCTATTAGTTTCATACAAACTGGCAAGCTACTTTTCATAGTGTCTCTATGTTTACCGAAAGCTTTGTAATGCGTCTTTTTATTTCGCTATCATGATCTTTCGTTAATTTTAGTATTTGTCCCAAGTAGTTGTACTCCTTAACTTCTTCAAAAATTTCATCGCTTATTCTGATGACGCTCTTTGGTGTTTGTGGATTAAACATTACTTTAGTTTTACTCCAGTTCATCTTCAGTCCTACTTTCAGACTTTCTCTGTTCAGGTCATTTAACATTGCTTGCAGTGCCTCCGCTGTTTCTGAGATTTGGACAATGTCGTCTGCAAATCTTAAATGGTTTGGTTTTTCTCCATCTATGTTCACTCCTTTGTTTTCCCAGTCTAGCTTTCTGAAAATACTTTCTAGGCATGCTGTAAATAATTTTGGTGCAATTGTATCTCCCTGACGCACACCCTTCTCAGTCTTAATTTTTTCCGAGTCCTTATGTAATTTAACTGTAGCAGTTCCCTCTTTATATATGTTTTCGAGCAGTTTTACAATGTTCTCATTCACTCCTTGTTCTCGCAGTAAATTTATAATTGCTATGTGCGCCACTGAATCAAAAGCCTTTTCGTTATAGCTAGCAAGAACAATTTATATAAGCCATCTCCTAGTCGGAATAAATAAGAGTGAACTACCATCGAATTTTCATGACAATTTATGAGCTTGTCTAAAAACTCATAATTTCAAAACCATCATGCGACCCACCTAAACCCTCATACTGACCCAACAGTGAGATGGAACCCACAGTTTCAGAACTCCTGCTACAGAGGACATACTGACTGCAGACCACACTAAAACCCTCCTTTCCGATATCTCGTTTTGTACCAAAATTATATCTCATTAATACTGTGCTGAAATAAACTTTTTTTTTTCTTTTTTTTTTTACGTGTCCGACTCTGGGCAAAGGCTCAGGGCCTATTTCTCGGGGGCAGTGGCCTATCCCAAGGCCCAGTAACACCCACCGACCATATTGAATACATGCGAGGACTGTCTCATACGGGACTGGTGTACTGGTATTAGCGGGGGTACTTTTACAACATGTCGGCGGGTCATCTGGTAGATCAGGAAGTCTGCTTGTTAGGAAATTCAGATCCTTAAACTGTTCCCTGCCCCAGCCGGGATTCGATCCTGGGTCCATTCGGACTGCAAGCCGCCTCTCTACCGATTTGTAAAAGTATGTCATGTTACAGGTTTCCTTGAAAGTAATGGGTGGCGAGAGGCAGAAGGATTTTACCTCGCGATGTTTGTACAGTGTTGACATAATTTAATAAATGTACAGGTAGTAATATATATTGTATTTATAGGCATGGTTGGAAGCAGTGGGTGGCTGGAGGCGGTGCAGACAGTGATTATGACCTGGTGGTTTGGGTGCAGTGCAGCCAAGTGATCACTCTCGATATTGCTCGTCTGGTGAAGGAACGACTGCTGCCACAAACCTGTCGACAGTGTGACCACAGCCAGCTGTTGGATCTGCTGGGAAAACTGCGGGTGCTGTGGCTGATGGACGGCCTGGAGGATGCAGCACCAGAAGCCACTCACCTGCTCCGAGAAATTTTGGACAAATTCAGTGACCAGCATGTGGTGTTGGTCACCTGCCAGCCTAGCTATGCCCACCATCTCACCAACATGGTCTCAAACACCAGGATCTGCACACCCCGTCTTCATGGCCTCAGCGAAGAAGGTGTTAAAACTCTGCTTAAACATCTGCTGAAAGACGAAGAATATCCAAGGTTTGTCTGGGATTTGGAACAACTAGAAAAAGAGATCATTAATGAGCTTCGAACACCGCTCAAGATGAAGTTGGCTGCTACACTGTGGAAGGAAGGAACTTTAGATATCAAAACGAGTACATCGTTGTCACACCTCTATACTGAAGTGGACATTGCTTTTGTGAATAAAGTTTCCAGGATATTGGCTGAGAAGTTTGGTCTGACCATCAATGAGGCAGAGGGAAGGGTTCATGCTTGGCTTAAAGAGCTCTATAGCGTAGCTTTCTACATGATTCTTGAAAACAAACTCACTGATATTGACAGAACATGGATGGATGTACTGGAGTGTAAGTCACACCTGTTGTTGCCTTCATATACGGAATGCCTATCAGCTTTCCTGACCTGTGTGCCTGACGCGTCTTCTGCTGCCGTGTACTACAGCTTTATCCACCTGACTCAGCAGCGTTACCTGGCAGCCCAGCACCTCTGTCACCAGCTTCTGTCTCACCACTATCTTCCAATAGCTCTCCATCAGACGCAGCAGTTGGATGAAATAGATCAGGATAAACTTGATAGGCTTTACGAAGTCCTACTTCAGGTTCTCTCTACTTTGATGAGAAAAAATAAATTTGATGAATAACTGGAAGAAAGCCTCATTCCTGTACTTAAGAAATGTCGGAAATGTGACTGGCTGGAGGTGGAGCGCTGCAGTGGTCACTCCCACAGTGTAGCCAGGAGGGTGAGTCAACACATGCCAGATGACTGGCTTGTTAGTGACGAATACCTTGAGGCCGCTAAACTCATGCTTACACACGTCACACCAAGTGCACTACACGTGAGTATTGCAAGACCTACTAGTGATCTTCCCTTATTGTTGCCTTTCCTGAAGCAAGTTGCACGGAGTAGAGTAAATATTGTTTTACGGTTTCTCCACAGACAAACTAGATATGAGTACTGTGATGAATACTTGCAGGTGCTGTATGATCGAGATGCAGCTTGCACTGTGACAAAGTTTGTTGGTCGCCTCACATCTGATGCCTACCCTCTCTTCCTGAAAAAACCTGGAATACATACTCTGCATGTAGCTGTGTCAGATAAGGAAACTTTACTAGCACTTGCGATGATTACCAGAAATGCCCGAAGTTTAAAATTGGTACACATATTTTTGGACACTGCTGCCATTGAAGCTTCTTTATTGTTCTCAATGGGTCGGGGTGTTGACGTAGAATTAAACTTGACATCTGCTCAAGATGAACACATACCGCAAATCATTGAAATAGTACCACGAATGAGTCTGAGATTCAAAGCCATTGTATTAGGTCAAGTGTCAGCCGAGGCCGCCCTGAAGTTCATAAAGGGATTGGAATTATATAACATCCGAGTAGAAATGCTGTTAAGGGTAATAACATCTGAAATCTTTGGGGTACAAGAACCCACTGCTATTCCATACGGAACAATACCCTCTCCGTTTCCAGAATCCATTTTCCTACGCTTGTGGGATCAGCCTAATCAAATGCAGCTTCATTTTGGAGAAATTATTTCAGTAGATTCGATGAGGCAAAATTATATAGAAGCATTAAAAAAAAAAAAAAATGAAATAAATAAAACAATCTGAAGACCATATACAGTGTAATAGGTATGGTGTACCCAACGACATAGCATGAAGCAAAATTTTGACTCCTAACAAAAATAATGACAAACAGACTAAAGGTTGGACCTTGTGTAGCTTTGGAAATCTGGGTAGCACCTCCTCCATAACAATATATTATTGACTGTTATCGCTGCACACTGTTGTTACTGCTGCAAACTGTTAACATTCATATGATGTAAACAGCACAGAAGAGAATGTGAATGTGTACTACGCAAAATCGCAAAGAAAAAGGCACTACGAAGCCTGCTATGCCACGTATCTAAGAATGGACACATTATCTTCAGTTTCTTTCCTTCAATACAATGACGTGTAGTATGTTCATTTATATGCCTATCATTTCCAGTTTTATTCATCTTAAGGAACACTCGGTTGCATGAAGGAGTTAACCCCACTCCCAAAAATCTCCCATAATGTGAATATATTTATCCTTAAATAACACGAATAAAATGGAAATTACATAATGAGACTGAGGTGGTTAAAGATTATAATATATTGTTTCTAAAACAAAATGTCTGTTGAGCAAGGAAGAGTGGCTGTGCGTGACAGAAATAAATGGAGAAAAATTGTGAATGAATAAGTGATGACGCAGCCCTGAGGGGATATTCTCCCGCATTTGGTCTGATCAGCTTTCAGGTTAGGTGCAGGTAAGGGGATGGGTCTGCTATGATGTGGCAGGGGTAAACCAGCTCTGCTGTCGGGCCCTGCTGCGGATGTCACTGATTGCATTGCACAGCTGACCCTTGTGCGGTGTCGTGCGGTGAGGATCTGTCCGTTCTCCCCTTTGGGGCTAAGATGCGAATGAATGTGTTTGAATGGATGAGTAAATGGGGAGTGTGTCGTCCTGTCTCGGCTACCTCCCTTTCCTTGGGGGAAGCAGCCTAGGTATATAGGATAGGATAGTTTCTAAAACACTCAACTCATTAGTAAAACACTTACACACACACACACACACACACACACACACACACACACACACACACACACACACACACACACACACACACACACACACAACTTCACATCTTCTGACCAGAGCCGTATTCACAGTCTTTTGATAATATTATCCAGCGTAAAACTGAACTTTCGATCTGAAGGGAGTATATATAGTATAAAGCTACATTCAAAGTGATTTGGACTATTTCCTAAAGCTGTCTTCCATAGAATTTATCGTGCATTCTGCTCCTTATAACCTGCATACTATTTTTATTGTTATTATTGACTTAGTTTGCATCAAGAACACACAAATGCATCCTGAAATAGAAGTGGACAGTGACGTGTGCTGTGTAAAACAAGAGGTGTTATAAACTTTCAAACTCAACTTGGAATTCGACCCATAGGCTTATGAATGCTTTCAGTTCAAAATTCCAATTATAAATTCAATTAAAATGGAAGACAACAGTAAAAAAAACTGTAAAGGATGTCACTTGGATTCAGGGCTTACAATGTTATGAACTTTTGTAATAATGGCTATGGAATGAGAAACTAATATGATTATATCTGTAGAAAGTCCTATCATAGTGTTTTGATGTTTATTATAGCGTTCCACTACTTCGCTGTCAATGTTTCGTAATCAGTAAAAACAGATTATGTCCTTCTTGTTGAATTGTCGATACCGGTTATGTTTCAATGTTCCTGAAGCCCTCCAATGATGCGTGATAATGGGAAATATAGTTAAGGTGATTAAAAGATAGAAGAAAGTAATAATTCATCCTTTCAGCCTAGTTTTGCGGGCATTTTGTCCAGTTACTGATAGTCATAAATGATGAAGGGTGGGTGGTGAACTGAATGAAAGGAAGGCAATGATTGATTATGTGTGTGTGGATGAAAGGATGCGAAGATGTGTAAAGGATGCAAGAGTGTATAGAGGTTGGGGGAGTGGACTTTCTGACCACTACATGGTGGTGGCCAGAATTAGGATGCAAGTGAGATGGAGGAATAGAAGAAGGGAAAGACGAGAGGAAGGAGTAGTTGCAAGGAGAGTGGAAAGGTTACAAGAGGATGAGAAAAAGGCAGAGTATAAGAGAGAAGTGGAGGAACGATTGGGCAAATATGAATTGGAGCAGATGGGGGACGTGGAAGGTGTGTGTAAGATATTTACAGAAGAAATATGTGCAGCATGTGATGTGGTGTGTGGAAGGAAGAGAAGATGGAGGAGGGTGCAAGGAACAGCGCGGTGGACTGAAGAGGTGAAACAGGCTGTGGCACAAAAGAGGAAAGCATACAATGAATGGATGAGAAATAGGGGTGTGGAAGAAGTTGAGAGGCGGAAGAGAGAGTTATATGTGGAAAGGAAGAGAGAGGTGAAAAGATTAGTAAGAGAGAGTAAGAAGAGAGTGGACGAGGAATTTGGAAGGAATTTGAGTGTAAAGTGGAGGGACTGTAAGAAAATGTTCTGGAGAGAAGTGAAAAGAGTAAGACAGGGTGGAAGTGAAGTTAGCAGGGGAGTGAAAGATAAAAATGGTAGATTACTAGTGGAGAAGGGAGAAAAAGTGAGCAGATGGAGAGAACACTTTAAGGAATTGTTGAACGTAGAGGATGGAAGTAATGCGAGTATAAGTGGCTGGGGAATGGCTGGGAGAAGGAGGGAGGTGAGAAGACAGGAACAAATCAGTAGGTAGAAGTTGTGGAAGCAATGAAGAAAGTTAAATCGGGGAAAGCCCCATGAATTGATGGAGTGTGTGGTGAAATGCTGAAGCATGGGGGAGAGATAGTAGTAGAATGGATGTGGAAGATGTGCAGATTGGCCTGGGAGGAAGGTAGAGTCCCTGAGGATTGGAAGTCAGGTATAATTATTCTCTTGTACAAAGGAAAAGGGGAAAAAGAAGTGTGTGGTAATCATAGGGGCATTTGTCTTCTTAGTATAATAGGAAATGTGTATGGTAGGATACTTATAGACAGAGTTAGAGAAAGAACAGAGAAATTAGTTGGAGAAGAACAGGGAGGCTTTAGGAAGGGAAGAGGTTGTGTAGATCAGATATTCATTCTTAGATCTTTAGTGGAAAAGTTTCTAGAGAAGGGAAAGAAGTTGTATGCGGCTTTCATGGATTTGGAGAAAGCATATGACAGGGTGGATAGACAAGGATTGTGGAAAGTGTTAAGAATATATGGAGTAGATGGGAAGTTGTTGAATGCTGCGAAGAGTATGTACGATGGTGCGAAGGCTGCAGTGCGTGTGGATGGTGAACTAAGTGAATTTTTCTCTTTGAAAGTTGGTTTGAAACAGGGATGTCATGTCTCCATGGTTGTTCAATCTGTACATGGATGGGGTAATAAAAGAGGTACAAGGTAGGGTAGTGGATGTTGGAGTGGCCCTGGTGAGAGAAGATAGTGTTTGGAAACTTCCTGTACTGTTGTTTGCAGATGATACTGTGTTGTTGAGTGAAGACGAAGGGGAGCTGCAAGGCTTGGTGGATGAGTTTGAGAGAGTGTGTAAGAAACGGAATCTAAAGGTGAATGTAGGGAAGAGTAAAGTGATGGTCTTTGAGAGAGGTGAAGTTAGTGAATGTACAGCGAGGTTAGATGGTGAGGAACTGGAAAATGTGAGTACGTTTAAGTATTTGGGTAGTGTGATGAGTAAGGATGGAGGTTTGGAGGGTGAAGTGCTTGAAAGGGTACAGCAGGGAAGAAAGGTTGCTGGTTCTTTGAAAGCAATGATAAGAAACAGGGAAGTGAGCATGGAAGTGAAAAAGTTACTACATGACAGTATTGTGATACCAACTCTAACGTACGGAAGTGAAGCTTGGACATTGTTGGAAGGACACAAGTCAAGAGTGAGAGCAGTGGAAATGAGTTATTTAAGAGGAGCCTGTGGAATGACCTGGAGAGACAGGCTGACGAATGAGGATATAAAGGAGCGTTGTGGTGTGGATGTGGATGTGATAGGAAAAGTTATGAGGAACACACTGAGGTGGTTTGGCCATGTGGAGAGGATGGAGGGTGAAAGACTGACGAAGAGAGTGTATGTGAGTGAGGTGGAGGGGGGAAGAGGGAGGGGGAGGCCGAGGATGAGATGGAGGGATGGGGTGGAGAGGTATATGAGAGAGGGGGGTGTGAGTTGGGAGCAGGGCAGTGAAATGGCGGGGGACAGGGCGACTTGGAGGCGATTTGTTTGTGGCCACCCCAAACGGGATTGAGGCGTCTGGCAATAGATAGATAGATAGATAGACTGATAGTCATATGGCTCCACTTTCCACTTAAACATGTGTGGAATATAATTAATATTCGGAATATGGTATGATGGTTTCCAAAATGTGGCATCATTGAAGACTGAAAACCATCACCCAATATCTCTGTGTAGTTATAAAGTGGACCAGTATTTTGTCTGCAAATGTGTACTTGGTATATGTACAAATATGCTCTTATAATTCGTTTACTTTATCAGTCCGTCGTGATGTAGGAATGGACTATGTATGTTATATCATCTGCTTTTGATTTACTTATAGTTGATGATTTGAGAGTGCCTTAGATTATTCTTGAAAATTACAGATGTACACGAAAGTTGTCAAAGGATACTATGAGCTTTACTTATTATCAAGTTTGGGTGATTTGTAACGTGTAAGAGTCCGGTCTAGTTTTATGGACAGTTTGTAAGGCATGCTATTCCATATGGTGTTAATTAAGACAACTTGTGGGGACTGTTAAAGTATTTGATGTTAGTAAACCAAAGTGTGATGTGTGCTGATGTATTTGATGTTAAGACAGCCTCTGATTGGTACCGATTTACTTCATGTTAAGACAACCTGGAAGTAGTGTTGATGAATTTGGTGTTAAATAAATAATGATTGAGTTCAAATGTGTTTGTGTCTTAGTAGAAATGTAACTCCTTGGGGTTTGTCAAATCAAGAACGTAAGTTACCCTAACATTTTAACATTCCTGAAAGGTGTTTGGTGTTGAATTTTCGATCTGTTATTCATCAGTGAGATTTATCTTTATAACATACAGGTAATTGCACACATGAGGAATTGCACATAATCCAAAGGAATATGAACCTGTAGAAAAAAAAAATGAATGGAGAAGGGGAAATAATGTTAAACTATCATAGATATTTATTTTGTATTCATGGAAAAGAGTCAGTTTTTAAAATCATGAAGTGCTTATTCCTGTTACTGTGGTCATGTTGAACTGCACAGGTTGAAAATAAATGCCAATAATATTTACTCCATACAACGTTATATCCCATGTTTTTATACACTTTTGTCATGATATGTTTTCTTTACATCGATTCAGTATTTTTTTTTTCAGTTGAACGACGACATTTGAGACTAATATATTAGCAATGTGTTCATATTATGTGATCGTTATCCACATTACTAAAAAGAAATATCATACTTTACAAGTTTTATCAAAAGAGTACCTGAGCGGAGGTTGGGCGCTTTACTGAGGGATAAGTCTCTCTCTCTCTCTCTCTCTCTCTCTCTCTCTCTCTCTCTCTCTCTCTCTCTCTCTCTCTCTCTCTCTCTCTCTCAATGTCTTGGCCTCTAAGAGACGACACTGTGTCCCGCAGCCTGGAGCTTTTCCTTCTGAGCCCCATTATGAGTTAGTACATTGACTTCTAAACCCCTACAAGAGATTGTGACAGTATTAGACCTATACCAGTAATGTTTTGAAAGTGAAATCATAAGAACTGTGAGATATGGGAAGAAATACAGAACTGCTGTGTAAGGACGTGCAGAAAAGCCGTGTCAGCAGACTGCCACTCTACAGTAAAGTACAATTATGCAGTTTTTTTTACACCATTCTGATACTAAAGGCTTTTTTTGTAATTATGAAATAAGGGTGATGAGTTTTTATCCTGTGCAGTATCACTCTAACCATTGGAGATTAGAGTGGTTAGTGGATAGCTGCATTATCTAAATTCTTTGAAATCTATGAACATTTTTATTTTTCACATTTAAGTATAATAATTTCACCTTAGTCATTTCCCTGAAACTAACTGAAAGCTTCAACACTTTCAGGGGGTGTAAGTGTGGGTGTGGACATCAGCCAAGTTCTAACATAGTATTCTACATTTGTGTCTGGGTCTAGCATGGCCATTGTCTGGTTTGCAAGTACTTTTCAACTCTTGTCCTGACCTGGAATAAGTCCAATGTCCCTGGTGTCAGCTAGTATGTGTGGAGATACAGTGTGTTAATAAAGGACTACCATCTACAGCAAAGTGTTTCGTCGACATCCTCATGACCTATACTTCCCTTCCCAGACAATACAATGGAAAACGCTCAGCAGGGCCAAGAGTTTGGAATCTCGTACCAAATTGAAGGGTCAAGCTACCACGTATGATATCTTGTGCCCTTCATCAAGTCATAGTGTGGACTCTTCTTTATACTAGGTCCAGTTTTAGTCATGACAACTCCCAAAATTTTTATATATTCACAAACTTAAACGTACTGGTCATTATTGAACTCGGTTGTTTTGGTCATTACAATGTACTCACTCTCCAAGAAACTATGTGAATATCTCTGAGAAAGCATATGAATGTCAGTCTGATTGCCTGTTTAATTTGAGGTATGAATAAAATCTGAATTCATTTGTAGTAAAAATGAAAATTCCACAATCGAGGTTCTTGGCAACTTTTCGCTGTTGAACTCAGTTTACATCCAGGACTCTTTACGGGGAAAAAAATCACCGAAATCTACACCACAAACATGGAGACTAGCACCAAACACTAGCTTGCCAACTACTTATCCAGTAGACAAGAACATGTTTTGCTACAGGGCAAATCATCGCGAACACAAAACTTTCGTAAAAAGGAGTTCCACAGAGCTCAGTTTTTGCATTCACACTTTTAAACCTCTACATAAACTAACTCATACACCCCAGCCACCCGTACACAATGCTTCATGCGCAGATGGCACTCCCATAACAACCTCACACCACATAGCACACACAACCTGCACAATGTAACACCATTGCCTCAAAATACTTCAGGTATGGATCGAGGACAATAGGCTGACTACCGTTCCTGCCAAATGCACCACAACTCTCATCACCAGCAGGAAGCACGAGTACAGGTACTACCCTGACATCACACTTAACAATGTACTTATGTCACGCACACCCTCCATTATGATCCTTGGAGTAATGTACCTCATGACAATGGACTCGTCTCCAAGGACCACATGCAAGATATCAAGTGGCTGTGCACCCCAGACTCCACTCACTCGGGGTTCTTTCAAGGAGAGAATTCGGACAATAAAGAGAAACACTCCCCCTACTGGGGCTACAAACAATGCATTAGATTAATGACGTCCTTTGCCTCCCTGGCATGGACCTCCACCCTATCTAGCACCCATTCCAGCACCATGCAGACCACATAGAACAAAGCCCTATGCATCATCACTGGATTTACCAAAGCCACTCCCGCAGCTAACTTACATTGTGAAACAACCCCTTCCTGTCAGAGAATATCTCGATATGGGAGACACAAATCTATGCGGCAGACAGTCAACACACATCACCACTGTCATTACGTGATAGAGCCTACCAACACAACTGGGCAATAAAACAATCACCACATAAACATTACCACACCCTCTTCACAACATCCGACCACGAGACATTCCAACACAAGCAATGAAGAAACACCTACATACTCATTTCACACACAGGGCAATACATCACCTTAAAGCCTTCCTCCTGACATTTGCTAGTCCGAGGTATCCTTATATACAGTTGATCAAGTTCAACTAGCCAGACTTAGAACAGAACATCACCCAATCCTCCTCAGTTACCAGCTAAGATTTGGTTTGGGTGGTATCACAGATAGCACGTGCCCAGCTTGTATATTAGGCCCACCCAACACAACACACATAGTGGAGCACTGCACAGTACTTATCACACAAAGACACAGACGCAGCATCAACGACAAAAGAAACCTGTGAGACGAGCCGGTAGAAGCAGTGGTTTACCTACAGTCGACGGGTGTGCTCGGCCAGGCAGAGGAGAGTTAAGCAAAAATAACAACAACAGACTTCTCTTTTTGTTTTCAGTGTGGCACTCTACATTCTAATACTCCTGCACTACCCCTCGTAAAGCACACTTCGACCTGCAGAAGGAACCAGAGATATAGGAAGATTCTACACAGCCCTTCTCCATCCTGCAAAAATACGTCTATAGTCCATATTTGGGGCGGCGTAGGAGGCTTCGTGGTAACAATTCCTTAGTGATATATTACACAAATTTATCTTTAACATTTTCCCGCTTGGTATTTATATTACTAAAATACCTACACACTTTACATCAGATAAGAGAGGAGGCTATTCAGGTACAAAATGCAAAGTAAATCACTAAGCAAATAGCGATCTGAAAACTTCCAAAGTCACTTAGAAATCTGCTTTAAGGTAAAACAAGGGATTGATCGTAAATATGCTCTCGAGTCTCATCTCTGACCACATCTGGAAAAACATATATATACAAATAAATAAATAAATAATAATAATAATAATAATAATGATAATAATAGTAATAATAATAATAATACAGTCAAACAGAGAGAAGGTTACAGTTGTAAGTATTGGCCATTTTTATCCCCTCCATTCGAGTGATATAATAATGGTGTCATTCTTGCAATTACAGGTCTGTTTTCTCTTTCTTTCTTTTTTTTTTTTTTTTACAATGAACCTCTATAGTGGAAGGGTAATGGAGATTTGACTCAGCAACTGAATTTCGAAAAATCTAACCCAACAGAAAAATGACGAGATACGAAAGAAAAAGTAAATATATGATAAAATATTTAAGAGGTTATAGACTGTCTTAAAAATCTGACGACGGGAAGGAATATTTAGACTTTTGAGGAGTTACATTTCAGGATAAAATTAAAACTGATGATATATGCAAACAAAGGAAAGTGAACTGTCTGCAAATAATTCACTTGATGCAATTTTTAAATATGATACCGAGTACAGCGTCAGTTTCACGAGATAAAGGGTTTGCCAATGATGCTGACGGGAGGAAAAGAAAATCAGGCAATATTACCCTGAACGTAATAATAATAATGATAATAGTAATAATAATAATAATAATAATAAAGTTTGTCAAGAAAATGACGCACAATTACCCGTGATAAATCTAATATAAAGAATCATAGCTAAAGATGCTACAAGAATCCCGAAACCTGTATGTTGTTGTGTATATCAAGCAGAGAAAGAAAACACTGGAAATGTGTGTGTGTGTGTGTGTGTGTGTGTGTTACTAAGCAGAAAGGGGATACAAAGAAATTCAGCGACTTTTGAGGATGTCTGTTTCAGCCTTTCCATGAAAAAAAAAAAAAAAAAAAAATGGATGAAGAACAAAAAAAAAAGGGTGATTCAAACAGCAGCATAACCAGGAATATTAAAGTTCATGGATTCTGAATACTACCCACGCATTACAGATTTTATGTTTGGCCTTTTTAAGAACTCAAGGATAATACTAATGAAAAAAATAAGATAAAAATGATCATCATCATCACCATCATTATCACCACCACCACCACCACCACCACCATCATCATCATCATCATCTAGACCTCTTTTCCTATCTAATGATGGGGTGAGGTACGGTCTAGCGAACAAGAAAAATAATAACAATAATAAATGAATGAATAACCGCCCAACTCAGCTAAATGAACCTCACTCTCATACACTTATCATGACCTTGACTTTCGACTGATTGCTCTCAAAATCAGATTAATTTATTCTTGTATGACTAGCAATCCCACCACAAGGTTTGGTCCAAATAGCACCAAAACTCCAAATTCCTAATTGTGACTGTTGCTATACTTACAATTTCAGTTCTGACTTGTGCATAAACAGAAATAGGAACAACTGTACAGGGTAAAACAGTCCCCTCACATAGCCTAAGTATCCCTTATGCTTGTTGGTGAATACACGGAAAGCTTTCTTCTTTGCTCTGAAGATAAAGTACGAGGGGCATCGCAAGTCTGTAAATGATCTGAAGGTGTAACTGTCTTTGTTTTGCAAGGACTCCCAATAAACCCTTAGAGACGGAAGGCAAAAGCCTGTTAGAGCATTATTCCTTTGTTTTTTCTGTAGCTGAATAAATATCCGCATAATTGTTTTTTGTTGGTCGATTATGTGAAAACTCAAAAGTCGTTTCCTGCTCTAAATAATAATACTCCACGTCAAGACACGGCAACCCAGCCACTAACACTCTTAGTCTCTACAGTGAAGTAAATTCATACCCCTATTATGATAAACATATCTAAATATACTAACTGAATAACCTCGAAGAGCTCGGTAGGACCAAGCTTAGAGGGGAATCCATTGCCATCCCAGCTTTATGTCTGTAAAATGTACACTTACAAATGAAAGAAAGCATCTGGCAGCATATATTTCACCCATATCAATAAAAACACCAACAGGTATTGGTAAAAGCCCACCCTCAGTTAGTATATCACGTAAAGAACTCCAATACTCCCTGACAAAGTAAATGCTCTACCCGCTCCTATGCTGTCTGTATCTGGGATGTACCTTTCTACACTGCAGTTCGCAGTGGGGTAGGACTGGAGTGACTGGGTAGAGGGTGGGAAAAGATGTGGATAAGGGGTTGAATGGTTGGGAACTTGGGAGTGAGGTTGGGCAGAGGATGGAGTATGCAGTTCAAAGCAGGGTTAGTAACTGCTCGAACTCCTTAATTCAGGGTATGGTGTACTGTTACCATCGGACAGATAATGCTGTACTATATCATAACATAATATTTGTTTATATCTACACAACGAAATATTTTCCTCTTAATGTAAAGAAACTATTTGAAAGCTTACAGTTGGAGACTAAAGCGTATAAAGAGAGGGATACCAATAACTACAAGAATTTCGACCACATCACACACGAAATTATAATCCAAAATATTAACCATAGTCGCAGAAGATCCTGCCTTAAAACTGGGAATACCATACTTAATCCAGTCAGATTTTACTGTCCCGGTTTATGGCATCGTTGAAGGTTGGAACGCACGACTGTATGGTATGTAAGACGTTTGTAGAGCTACGTCGTCTAAATTAGCATTTAGTAATTATTAATGCCATTTCTGGTTTTTAATTATCCTAAACACAAGACTATGTGCTGTTTAATTAAATTATGAAACATCACGCCCTGTTTTTAGCAACGAGAAATATTACCTTTAGTCCACCCCAGGCACACTCGCCAGAATATGTAACCTATTACAAAACACAGGGAAACTTCATTTACCTGTATTATATCCGTATATGGCATTAAATATTTGCTCACAGCCTCTTTCAGCTACAGGAGTCTTACTTCGTAGGGCAGTGTTTGTTTGTCTGTTTGGCAGAAGTTCTTGACTTTGATGTCGTGTAATATGAGAAAGAATGTGGAAATGTCTCGTTTCTGCCCACAGCCGAGAACCGTTCAAGTATGATCGAAATGGTTGCTCCTTCAGATATATATATATATATATATATATATATATATATATATATATATATATATATATATATACATATAGATATCTGTCTATATCTATCTATCTATCAATCAATCTATCTATCTATCTATCTATCTATCTATCTATCAACCTATCAATCAATCAATCTATCTATCTATCTATCTATCTATCTATATATATATATATATATATATATATATATATATATATATATATATATATCTCTGTCTATATCTATCTCTCTATCAATCAATCTATCTATCTATCTATCTATCTATCTCTATCAATCAATCTATCTATCTATCTATCTATCTATCTATATATATATATATATATATATATATATATATATATATATATATATATACCGGTAATCTTCAAGATTTAACCACGAAATCAACATTAAGTGTGATCACGGTTTGGAACCCCGACGCAGCTAGATGGCAGTTTCTCATCATCCTGTGAGGTATTCAAGCACCACACCAAATATGGTAGTTATCCTGCGTACGCACGCACGCACACGCACACACACACACACACACACACACACACACACACACACACACACACACACACACACACACACACACACACACATTTACAGGTCCGATCACAAAACTGGTTGCCTTTATTAAGGTTATATAATGCAAACAGGCGTGATTACTGTGGTTTTGAGACACTACATGGGCGGCTAACATAAACGCACTGACCTAACAGGAACGCTAGCGGGAACTGAGTATCTTTCATACTTTCCCAAAACACGGTTATTGCAAAATACACAGGGCAAACTATGTCAAAACCGCCAGTGCTTGAGCCTACAAAGAATTTTTCAGATCACAGACCATGACTGCACATCAGGGAACAGTTGAATGACAGGTTTGAAACTATGCAGCCATGGTACAATGACCATGGATAATTACTGCTTTTATTATTCACGTTTCATTTTCATGTCAGTTTTGTATTGAAATATATATGTAAATAAGGATGAGTCCTCGTGAAGCACCGACCACTACTTAATCTGGACTATCGTTTTTGGCAGTGTTTGTGTTTAAGACCCCTTCACTGCTGCATATAAAACGACACAGGTTCTTCCGCTGACCTATTCGGTACCTGTTTCACGTTTTATGTCAAGCATTATCATAACCACTTTTAGAATGTGCCACTGTTGGTGTGAATGAATGGTGTGAGACAAGGAAGTTAATATATCTTCCGCCATTCCTAACATCCGTTTAATACCACAATGCAACATTACCTATTATAACAACTTATACAATGGACTGAGTTACTACAGATGGACAACGTCGAAGAATTGTCGGAAATATTCACTAATCAATTGATGTCTGTCGAATGAGAGAGAGAGAGAGAGAGAGAGAGAGAGAGAGAGAGAGAGAGAGAGAATTAGCCTAAGAAGAAAATGACATTAATACACTAGCCTGGGTGCCGAAGGACCGAAGAATATGGAAAAAAATCATTGGTGGCAAAAGAAGAGCATATAAAAATAGAAATGTACGAGACATAACGATAACAGTAATAATTATTTTAAATTACAGCGGCAGTGTACGAAAATTATCCGGAAAAGTAAATGATGCTGTGGGGTTAATGTATTTCTGGCAAAGCACTGTTAAACCATAAAAGTTTTTTCCATCATGTAAGAAGTAAGAAAAATATAATGGATGGCTTAAGCCCTCCATTAAGCAGGCGATCTTGTTCATGATAACCAAACAAATATCAGCAACACTGAACAACTCCTTTCACAGTGTTTTCACAAAATGAAAATCGTGTAAACATTCTCATACCACAGTCAGTTTTCTCTGGACAACACTAAACTATCAATCAACGAAGTGACAGAATGAGCTGTCTCAAGGTCTTCTTCATAAAGTCGACCCAAATAGATACGCTAGGCCCAACCATATATATCCTCGTGATGTTCGTATAATGCGATAGATGGCAGTCATTTACTATATCTAAAATATTCAATTAACTGAGTGTGGAGTATCTAATCAATGGAAGCTCACTGATACATCACCAATCCTTCAAATGGGGAATAAAAAACAAAAAAAATGCACCACAAATTCCAATAAGCCTATCGTCTGAACTAAGTAAAATTTTAGAAGAAAAATTGTTAGAGATCAAATTACCTTATTCCTTAAAAAAACAAAATCTTAAAACAGATATACAGCACGGGTTTCGCAACAATGGATCATGTCTTAAAATCTTAATTAAAAAAAAAAACTGGAACGCAAAAATACCGTCGGATGCTATTTTTCCAGATTTCCAGGAATCGTTTGGTAAGGTATCTCATCTCAGACTTTAGAAAAAATAAGTCCACGGGCTCTCTAACAAATTAAGTCCATGGATTGGCGACTGGTTAACGAATCGCAAGCAGCGTGTAGTGATTAATGGTGAATCATCAGACTGGCCAGAAGTAACAAGTGGAGTTCCTCAAGGGTCACTTCTAGGAGGAGCAATTCTTTTTGCTATTTATATCAATGATCTAGAGAATGGACTCCTTTCTTAGGGTAACAGAATTTGCAGATGACGCGATAGTTGGAGGCAAAGTAATTACGAAAGCAGACTGTAAATCTATACAAATCGACCTGGATAAGTTAAAAAAAACTGGAGTAAGAAATGGCAGATGAACTTTAATATAGATAAATGTAAGGAAACGCACTTCGGCGACAAAAACATTAAATACAAATATCGCAAGTTCAGTAACCCCACTGACGAAAGGAAAGGACGAGAAAGATTTAGGAGTTATAAGTACCGACATCAAAAACTGTGAACAGCGTATTGAAACCAGCAACAAAGCAAAAGAAATGTTCTATTTCATAGCAAGGAACTTCAGTCATTAAACACCTGATGTTATCTCCAAGATTTACACGTCATTAGTTACACTACATCTAGAGTACTGTGTGCAGTATTGATTACCAAACCTTTTTAAGGATTAAGCCAATCTCGAGAGAGTGCAATGCAGAGCCGCAAAATTTATCCTATCGCAACAAATTTAACTCTACGAAGAGCGACTAAAGAAACTAAATACGTTTTCTCTACAAACGCGACGACTGAGAGATCTTATACAAGTACTTAATATTCTTAACAAATTTGAGAACGTTACATATGATAATTTGTTCGAAATAAAGAAGAATACTATGACTAGAAATAGCGGAATGAAACTCGGGAGATGCAAAACAAATATACGGAAAACTTACTTTGAATTTGCCGTAGTGGACAATGGGATAAGCTACTAGCAACAGTAGTTCATGCAAAACCTATTGATACGTAAGAAATCTGACGGCTAGTATTTCGAAACCATATGCTGTAACTAACATAGTATTGTATATTTCTAGGTAGAAGTGTATGCTGACGAGAGAGAGACTAATGCCTAATATTTAGAACATTCTGCTATGGTGTATGATTTTCTTTTCCGGATTTTTAGATGAAGCATTACATAGTGCATAAGTTTTCCTCATACCTGTCCTACAAAAATGTCCATGCTGTTTCATTCTAAGAAGCATGGTATTTTCTGTCCTTTTCCTGCCGGTTTTTGACAGATGATGTAGTGGGTGGGGGGTGCCTTCATGTTTTCTATCCTCGTCTCATACACACTTTTTTTTTTTTTCCAATCTTGGCAAAATTTTTTTTTTTTTTTTTTTTTTTTTAAGAGATAACTTCGCTATGGATCACCATGTCTCCTATTTTCTGTACCTCTTATGTGGTTCTTTCTGAGTAACGAATCTTTAGTGCTTCAGGCATCATCTGCCCCTTTGCAATCCAGTGTCTGCCATCTCTAGCACATCCCATCCATGTCTCCTAATTTCTTCGATAACACATCTAAGTCTTTCTGGGGCATATTGAGTGGTCACATTAATCTTTCCCACTGTTATAACACATATTGCTCACCACAACGCCAATTTCTCACCATAGGACTATAATGTGATACTGTGGACCGTCAGTTAATGTTTACGCGGCACCTGTTTGGGCATTCATATATATCAACATGTCATTCACTGCTGGGCTTCATGATGAAAAACTATATTACTAGCCACTCTTGTGTTGCTCGTTCGCCCCACGTTCCATATTGGTTATTCAGAGCAGCCTCAGCACGAGGATGAGATTTTCTCTTCCGCCACCCAAAGGACGTGCCTGGAAGGAGGTTTCTCTCCCCAGTATTTTACCTTATATATATATATATATATATATATATATATATATATATATATATATATATATATATATATATATATATATATAGGGTGGATTTCTTCTCCAACGTTTCAAGTTATACAAAACTCATGTTCTGGGAGATTAACAGAAATCGAATTCAGGCCAGTATATGTACACTTTTGGGAACCCAAGAAAGAAGATTAAGTGATCCGTGCCACTTTACCCAGGAGGGCAGGGATTGTCCCTAATCCGGATTAAGAGACCACAAGGCTATGCATACGCCAAATGCCGACCATCGAATGAATCATAGCGTAATGGACTCTTAATCCGGATTAAGGACAATCCTAGCCCTCCTTGGTAAAGTGGGGCTGATCACTTAATGTCCCCCTTAGGGTTCCCAAAAGTGTGTATTTAGTGGCCTGAATTCGATTTCTGTTTAGTCTCCCTGAAGATGGGTTTTGTATAACTCGAAACGTTGGAGAAGACATAACTCAAGTCCTTCCCTGTGTTTTCCCTTCCACTTCCACCCTTATTATCTACTTGTCCTATGTATCAGTGGATATATATATATATATATATATATATATATATATATATATATATATATATATATATATATATATATATATATGTATATATATATATATATATATATATATATATATATATATATATATATATATATATATATATATATATATATATAGTGTGTGTGTGTGTGTGTGTGTGTGTGTGTGTGTGTGTGTAACTCAAATACACGAGAAACAAGAAAGACAATGTGTAGTCCTGTGGTACTGCCACTCTGGGTTTGAAAATTAACATAAAGTAGAAGGATACAGAAATCGATCTGCTGTCTGTAGCCTGAGACTAAACTTGATGAAGGAAAGATGGTGGGTCTTAGCTGATGGGTGACGTTCCAAAGACAGGAGCTAAAAACAGGACCGTGACTGAAGTGAAAGGAAAGTGAACCAGGCAGAGGCTTAGGACATCAGTATCGATCCTCTCCAGCAGACAGAATATTGATGGTTACTTTCTGTTTGGCCATGTAGGGAGGATGGGGAGTGAGAGACTGACGAGGAGAGTGTATGTGGGTGAGATGGAGAAGGGGAGAGGGAGGGGGAGGCCAAGGATGAGATGGAGGGATGGAGTGGAGAGCTATATGAGAGAGGTGGTTGAGCTAGGAGCAGGGCAGTGAAATGACGGGGGACAGGGTGACATGGAGGCGATTTATTTCTGGCCACCCCTTACAGGATTAAGGCGTCTGGCAATAGATAGATAGATAGACAGACATTCTGCTTGCTTACTCTAGGGACGCTGTAGTTGTAGTCGACTCTAATCGCTTATACTCAATGGATTGTGAACTGTTACGAGTATATCTTACGTGCAGCTTCTGTGTAGCTCGAGAAAGGCAAGATGAGATGTTGATAGTGCTATATTCTACGCGTAGTTTTGTGTATATCAAGGCAATTAAGATGTTGATAGTGAACTGTTATAGTCAATGTGTAGTTTTGTGTAGATCAAGCTAAGTAAAGATGCTGATGGTAAGCTGTTAATATTCTACGTGAAGTTTTTGTGCACATCGAGTAAAACTAAAGATGTTAACAGTGAAGTTGTTATATTTTAAGTATACCTTTGCTCAGATTAAGGAAGGTAGAATGTTTATTAGAGTATACTGGACGATTCTCATTCCTGCTGAAACACAGGAAAAGAAGTAAACAAAGAAAGAAGGTCTGAAGGAAACTTACTGAATACTACAATGTTTGGACTCCATCTTGGTCTAGAGTTTCATATTTTTGCAGCTAAATTCACGTACCTCAGTGGCATTTTAAGAGAGTACTACCGCTCTACGTTTTCTCCATGGCATTTCTTGTTGACTGGCATCAATATTCTAGTGCTAATCTACTGCTCTAACATCTGGGTGGAGAGATGGCAATTTTAGGTCAAGTTAGAAGAAAACGGGTATAATGAACCGGGTACTCCAGCTCCAACTGCAACAAACCTTCAGTTAAAGATTCCGTGTTGGTGAAAGACTGTATTCCATAGTACAGTCAGAAGGATTGAGGTAATTAATCGTGTATTTAGATCATTATTTACAACAACTCATTGCGAAGTACAAAGACTAATTTCGAACAAGTTCCCATTTCCAACTGTGGTTGTACGCTCCATTTACTCAAAATATGTGCAAAAAATTTTGTGAACATGGAAGTAAGGCGAGGGTGGGATCATTCTGCTTCGTTGTCAAAACATTTTTTAATAAAGGTGAAATATACATTTTATTACAAAGTGGATGAGCAAGCTAGAGAGAGAGAGAGAGAGAGAAACCAAACAAACCTTACGATGCCAGCACTGAGGCTCTACTTTGGTCACAGGAATACAAGAATAGGGCAGTGCAGCATTAATTTCTCCCGCAGCCTCCAGATCCTTTGGCAATATGTCGTAAAGGGAAAAAGATTGAACCAGCATACTGCAGGCATGTAAAAATCTGAAGGAAATATCATAGGACAGGGAGAATGTAATACGTTTAAGAAACTGTTAAAAATGCAAACTTCTTTACATATATGTTTTAAATTTATATATATAGTCTAGGAAACAAAGAACCACCTTCCTACACAGCATAATCTCGTGTATCTAGGGTATACTAAGTACTATCAAATGCGAGGAAAGAGGAGATCGTTTCATTTCGTTTTTGAAGGCTCCAACATTCTTGCATGCGTCGGCTTTGGTCACCTAATGGCGGCTCTCCATGATACTCGATCTCTGGCAGCTTCCCTATTCAGTCACCTATCCTCGAGGTCACACTCAACGACCTCGTCCCAGCCTTTTTCGGTCTACCTGTTGCAGCCCTATCCATAACATAAACACTTCTCACTCTCTGCACCCAGGTATCATCCCCCATCCTCTCGACATGCCCAAACTATCTCAATCTACCTCTCTTCATCACACACCAGTACACTCCAGTCCCAACCTACCCCTCAACTCTTCCATCGTAAACCTAGTTCCCCCCAGGCCTCGCACTCAGGGACGCATATTTATGGTTGTGCCTTCCACAGCACATTCTGGGAGCCTGTTGCATTTACAAAATCGTTTGTGAAGAAATATTTAGTAATGTCTACATTAACTCTATTCCCTGAGTGTTAAAAGCTATCACCACTTGCGGGTATATACAGGGAAAATGTGGTGACATTATCTGTGTTTACATTACCGAGCCCCTTGATTGTCTTGAAGCACTGTATTAAAGTCCCCCTCCGTCGGTGTCTAAGTAAGGAATAAAGGTCATGTTGTTTCAGTCTATCTCCGTAAGACTTAATATGGTCTGAAGGAATCGATTTTGTTGCTCTACGGTGCACAGATTCTAATTTAACTATGTCTTTGCTAAACTGTATCCTGAGTGAAGTTGTACCAAACTTTTCTATAATGGAAAAACAATCTTCCTACTTCTGAAAATTGATACTAATTTAATAAAACCCAGCATTTTATTGGCTTTCTTGGCTGCCTCACTACAATGCCGGGAGAATTTTAGATCTCTTTGATACTGTCACTCCTAGATAACTCAGTGCTCTCTGATTCCTTTACATTTTGTCCTGCTATTCCATATTTACTGTATATCTTATTCATTTATGTTACAGGGATACGGTCCGATTCCTTCATATTTTTTCCTGCCAGTCCATAATGTATATCTTTCATTGCAACAGCGGTTTGTAGTATTTTGACATCAATTTATTTTAAAGGGCTGCTGCCAGTCTGATGCCCTCGTCACTTTTATATAGTCTTGCTGCAGCAGTATTCTACCTTTGTCTATTGATATTTTTTTAAATGCAAGGAAGAAGCAACCAAAGGCCAGGACCCTGTAAATTGTTCCCTCCATGAAAAAAAAAAAAAAAAACATAAGAGAGCCAAATTCAAGAACTGTTCGTGGCAATACCTATTTAATATAATAAGTGAATCTCACATGAAGTTATTTATTCCTCATCTATGTCCATGATTAACCAAGTGAGTCTGGGAACGTCTTTTTAAATTATTCTTTTTGCTACCACACGATTTATTTAAATTAGAAAATGCCTCCCGTACTGAACGGGTATTGATAGGGTTGTTTCTTAACCATCCAGCTGTAAGAGTCCATCATAATTAGAATAAAATAATCAGGATGTGGCAAGAATTAAACAGAAAAAAGACATCCTTATGTTCAAGGGGTTCAGTAATAAACAGAACTGGTCCCAGAACTAATGCTTGGGGTACACCACTCTCTATTGACTCCCCACGGAGAGGAGTCCCCGTTGACTAATATTCTGCTTCTTTTCATGCAACTGGCTTTCTAACACATCTATACGTGTTTTCCTTAATTCCCACCGTCACTAACTCAAGAGTTGCCATTGATCGCCAGCTAGTTCAATATGGAAGTCGGGCTACTCATGCAGAGACCACAGAAATCGCATATCTTTAAAAATCTCTCCCGTGATATTTAATGATATACCGTACGTAAGTTCTTCATGATATTATTCTTTAGTAGTTATACTAATTTCCTAGATATGCTTTAATGCGGTAAATGCAGGAAAACGTTACTCTAGCCGCCGTGAAAGCACACCGAGTGTGACGGCATTCATCACATATTTACAAGTCTCTAGCTGCACCTTTTGTTTGAAACCCATATAATTTAGCTTTCTAAAAGAATAATGCTTCACCTCCAAAATGCTGAAGAATATCTACAAAGTTTTTCATATGAAAATATTACAATGTCCAAAATCGTGCAGAGACGGGACCGCCGGCCGAAATCTGACGATGCCGAGGGCTCCAAAATACCGTACAAAAACTCAAAACAACACATCAATGGTGTACCCTGAACAGGGTATTCCTCTAAACTTCAGGAAATACTTCAGTTTAGGCACTGTCCATTTTTCTCTGCAACGGTTTTCCATGATCTCTGTACAGTATGTCCAGCGGGGCAGCAGACACACGTGAGTTTGTTATTGTTTATAATCCTAACGTACGATCTTCAGCCGTGTTGTGCTAATGTTTCTTAATGAAGAATCGTTACATGTTTCTCATAACACTGTTTATTTTGTTTTGATTGACACATACATGAAATGGATGTAAAATAAAGCTTATCGATATTTAAGGAAGGAAAGAATAATAACCGTCCCCAAACCGAGATGGTGGCCTCAGCCCGCCATTTCTTTATTTTCTTTGACTATAATACAGCCTCTCTTCCTTGTAGCAGTGACTAAAATAATGTTGTTATAATTCCTCCCTTCCTTTTAGTGACACAGAGGGCACATAAAATGAACGGAGTTTAGTAGACCGACTTTGATGTCGAAAATTAAATAATCTGGCAAAGAGTGGCAGTTTTTCCTTGGTTAGTGACATCGGGAATTAACACAACTTTAGCTTAGGCAAAAGCATGGAGTACTTTATCAAAAGCACCAGGCATACTATATCCAGAAATTTAGCTCTGTCATGAATGTGAAATCGTTTGTTATAAAACTAGAATGAATCTGTGAAACATATCCTTCTTCTTCTTCAAAATTCGTGATGTGTATCCAATGAAACTACTTTTTTTATTGGTAGTGTACTGGATTATTCCCAGTAATGGTTGCCAGCAATTTACTTAACACGGAATTTAAGCAAACTGTCCACACATCGCGAAATGAATGTACAGTATCTTGAATCTGGCTTTTTTTATTTTTTTTTTCTGTTTTACTTGGAAAGAACGATTTTGTGGATTTTTAGCCTTTGGTTCTTTGTTTTTTTGCATTAAATAATGAAATGGTTAACTGAAACAGCCTTTGCATATTTCGCCACTAGAATTTGTTTTAGGTATATATAACCGTCTAAAATAAATACATAAAAAAAAAAAAAGTCCACTCCAGCAAAATGATTAATAACAATGGATCCAGTGGCGTAGCTAGATGGGGGTCAGGCCCTCTCCCCTCCCCGAAACCTTTTTAGGGGAAAATTTTTAGCTACCAATAGCAATTTGTCATGAGAGAGAGAGAGAGAGAGAGAGAGAGAGAGAGAGAGAGAGAGAGAGACTACATATTCAATACACGTTCTGTTAATATATGTTTGTTTCCATTTTTACCTCCGCCAAGGAGGTTATGTTTTCATCCCTGTCCGTTTGTTTGTTTGTTGGTTGGTTGGTTTATGAACAAGATTATACAATAACTATTGGGCGGATTTCCACGAAACTCGGTAGAAGAATGGGTTGGCCCAGAATAGACTCCATTAAATTTTGGTGCGGATCCGGATAAAGGTGCGGATCCAGGAATTTTGTTTCACTTTCTTTAACATAGCGAGATAGGGCGTTTTTCGACATTTAAGTAAATTTTTCAGTGAATATTGCATGGATGTTGATGGCGGAGGTATGCGCTCTACTGAATGCCATTCTTGTTTGGTAATGTTATTTGGCATCCCTACGTGAGGAGGAAAGACTTGCTTATAGCTGTATCTCTGTAATCATTCTTCCTCTTTAACCTTCACCCTTCCTTTAGGTAAGGTTTTAAGTGCAGTTTTGAAGGAATGTTTTATTTTTACGTCGTGTTATCGAGATGGATTGAAGACAGGACAGCACTAATCTGAGAGAAGTTAGCGAAGCACAGTGGTGGTGGAGAGGTATAACTGATGAAGTAGTGGTGAAGTACAATGGTGAAGTACAATGATATGGCACCACAATGAAGTTAGGGAAATAAACTATGCTTGGTTAGTAGAGCGAAGGTTAAAATCAATCTTCATTACCACCATCAATCCCTCTCCATCACCACCATCATTCCTTTCCCACCACCACTTTCACCATCACCACCATCCGTTCCTTCCCACCACCACTATCACCATCACCACCATCCATCCCTTCCTACAACCACTTTCACCATCACCATCATTCACTTCCCAGCACCACTATCACCATCACCACCATCATTCCCTTCCCACCACCACTATCACCATCACCACCATCCATCCCTTCCCACCACCACTATCACCATCACCACCATCCATCCCTTCCCACCACCACTATCATCATCGCCACCATTAATCCCTACCACCATGACAGTAAATGCATGCATGCACAAAAACACGATGGAGACAGGGTAACACAAAGGAGGAAGGATAACGCAGTGCAAATGCTATGGAACCAACTATCTACCTACAGCCAGACACCATAATCACGTAAGGGATGGCCATTTGTCTTTGAGATAGCTGTTTTCCGGGGAGGGGCACTAACACTCCGCCAACCTACATGTCGACACGTAGGAAACACGTATGGTTGATTATATGGTTACCACCCAGTGTTGTAAATGGTTTCCTGGCTTACAGGGAAATATTAGGCTTGTCGCTCAATGTAAAGCCACCTGAGAAGGAAAGACGGGTAACAAAAAGTGACAGGAAACATGGGAAAAATTGGAAGAGAGGAGGGCAGACAAAGAAGAAGAATGATAAAAGTGAAAGAAGAAGTAGGCAGCATTTCATCGTGAGTGGATGAATTGCCGTGATCAGATAGAGAAATATGAGAAACATGCGAAATGAAACTGGAATAACTAAATAAAGACCAATGTTAAAGTTAGGAACATACACACACACACACACACACACACACACACACACACACACACACACACACACACACACACACAACTTAAAAACAAGTAAGGAAGGACCTCAAAGTCTTGGTACAGTACTGAGGTCTTCAGGAAGAAAAGTTCTCTGAGACTTTGAGCTCTGCGTTGATAAGGAATGTGAAACCTCAATTGCAGACGTAAAATAATACCCTTAATGAAGTATGGCACTGATATTATTGCCAGTCTACACACCAAGTCTTACAGGTTTGGCGACAGTAAATAAATAAATGACTCGTGTGTTTCTCGTACAGTTTTAGATGTGTTTTGGTGAGTCGGCAACAGTCTACCAGAAAGTTTCACCGAGTGATTTTCTTTTCCTGTAATTTATAAGTTGCACCGCTGCAACAGCCAACCATGTGTGTGTGTGTGTGTGTGTGTGTGTGTGTGTGTGTGAGTGAGTGTGTGTGTGTGTGTGTGTGTGTGTGTGTGTGTGTGTGTGTGTGTGTGTGTGTGTGTGTGTTTTAATGCGGCAAACTAAGTAGATGGGATACACTGCTAGACTATCAAATGGTCAGAAAACACTTAACATGCGAGACAAAAGAAGAACGGGAAAGTGGATTCAGAATGTATATATTATTTAAACGTAAGCCCACAGACTCACAAGGTCAAATGTTATTGCTAATATTCATGGAGGTGATACTCGATGCCAAGGGATTGACTCTCAAGGTCAAGCATGTAACTCTCAGGATGAAAGTTGGAGAAATAGCACTCGGGTTGACAAAGGAAGGGAACAACCAAAACAGCCCGGCAAGGATGAAAGTAGGTAGCAAACATAGCTGGTTCTGGACACTCCCTCAGTCACACGTTAGGGCAGTTTTGAGGCACTCCCCCTTGCCCCAATCCCGAAAAATCCGAATCGCCTCTGAGAGTGACGTGGTTCTGATTAATGAAGGAAAAAGATAACCAATGAAAAGACACAGTATTGCGAAATCAACTGAAATAATCGCCTCTGCTGAGTTTTGCAGGCAGATTCAGAACATAAGCATATCCAGAGGCGAATGCATAATAACTGAGCCACCGTGACTCCACATACGGTCACAAAATAGTCACTTGATCCAGGAAAAGTCGAGACAGCTTCGAAGACCATGGATGAATTGAGACCCGAACTCATAATTTTAACAGTGTATCTTATTTTCTTTTTACATTATTGATCCAGAATGAAAAATGAGACTGTAAAAATAGGTGTAGCCAATTATCCTCCTCACTAACACCTTCGCGGCCCATGCATCCAGTTTTTAGGCTGTGTTGTTCTGGGTGCCGCTTCATGATTTTTCTACTTGATTAAAAATCGTTATATTCAAGAAATAAAATTCGCCTCGGTTAATGGTGCTGTGACTGAGTTAGGTGGACTAATTGAAGCCATTATTTTCTCGCCAGTAATCCTCGGTATTCCCGGCACGAAAACAAGATTAATTAAGAAAATAAAGACTCCATGAAAACAGAGTATGTGTCCACGTGCATCATTAAGGTGTTGATGCTGTATAGGAGTGGAGCACACACACACACACACACACACACACACACACACACACACACACAAACGCACACAATCAGAGGCTATGAACAAACAGGATATGATAATGGAGGTGCATTCACTCATGACGCTGTGTAAAGCAATGTGTATTCAAACGATTTCATACAGAGATTAATCTGCATCGTAGTGGGCCGCCACTACACAGTGGCATTGGTATATTAAAGTCTCTCTCTCTCTCTCTCTCTCTCTCTCTCTCGGGACTTTGATGGATGGTTGTGGAGAGTGCAGTCGTGTATTCGTTGTTCTCTCCTCTAGCGTTCTAGGGCTGCCTCACCGGCAATAGTTTTGTAAATAGAGGAATAAAAGTTAGGTTAGTTAGATCTAATATTCCTCCCTGTCCTTAATAGATATAGTAGGTGTCTATATCTACTTCCTGAGATTGCCTTTGCTTACTCAGCTCTGGAGTGTACCCCACACTGATCGCTCTGGGGTGTAAGTTATACACAGGCGCGTCCTCCCGAGAGTGGCTTGAGAGGGGAATCTCAGACTAGGTGTGTTTTCCCCGGGTGATTTGTCCCTTGCTTGTTTCTCTCCCTCTTCCCACTTCCCCCATTAGGGGGGAATGGTTACTATGGCGGACACCCCTGCTGCCTCCCCCTCCTTCAGGGGGGGAAGTAGTCCTGACCGACCCCCGACTGTCTCACGGACGGACTGCCCCCAGACTGAACGGCCCCAGACACGAACCCGTCTTGACATCAATGTAAAATACGTCGAGTTTGTACAAATTCATGCCGTTGGATCCACTCCCATGTCCAGCCTCAATCCCTTCATCATCAAGGAGGTGATTGATGGGTGTGCAGGTGAAGTGGAACAAGTGAAAAAACTTGCGAGTGGAGACCTTCTCGTAAAAACTATGAACTCAAGTCAAGTAAAGGATTTGTTTAAACTGAGGAAGTTCCACAGTTATGATGTCCAAACAACGATCCCCCACTCCATGAATTCCTGCAAGGGTGTTATCACCTGCAGAGATCTTGTGCTTATGGAGGAAGAAGAAATCGTCCAGGAACTTGCTCAGCAAGATGTAACAGAGGCGAGATTCCTTACCAGATTCTCGGAAGGCATAAGGACAAAGACCGCAACAGTTATCTTGACTTTTGGCAAAGTATCTCTCCCTATTAATGTGAAAGTAGGATACGAAATTATCAATGTAAGACCATACATTCCCAACCCCCTTCGTTGTGCAGTGTCAACTCTATGGACACCACGAAAAGGCTTGTCGGGCTTCCAACTTCGTGTGTGGCGGGTACGCGACTGTGGGACATTCTGCTGAACACTGTACATTCGAGACTGAATGTTGCTTCCACTATAAGGATGCTCACACCACTTCCTCTAGGGTTTGTCCCAAGTGGAAGGAGGAGAAACAGGTCTGCACTGTGAAAGCAACTGAGGGCATATCCTTTTACGATGCTAGGAAGAAGGTGAAGGAGTTGCATGCAACTCCCAAGCCAAATATCTCCTATGCTTCGGCGGTTGTGTCCCGTCCCGTGATGTGCACCGTGGAAACGCAGACTGACCTAATATTCGCTCCTCATGCCCTACTCCCTACCTCTCAGTCTAAGCCTCCTGTATGCTCCAACTCTCTGACGGACATTCCTGCTGCTACATCGTACTCCCAGGCTGCCGCTTCTCCTTCGTAGTCAGTGCGACCAAAACAGAACCTTGACAAGTCAGATAAAATTAATTTGACCACCCTCACCAAGCCGGCACGTCCTCATGTCCTTCCAGCTCCTGGTCCAGCAAGGGAGAGAAAGAACAGCTCTTCCTCGGTGGAGTCTGGGAGCCTTGTTATTGATGAGACCATGGAGATCTCCACGAACAAGCACCGGGATAGGTTCCCCAGTAGTCACTCGCCTGCTGGCGGGCGACAAAAAAAGACCAAGCACACTGGCCCCCAACGAAAATCTTAAACAGCCACATTCACTCTATTAGAGTGGAATTGTAGAGGTGTCGGGAATAAGTTACCAAATATAGCAATCTTGCTGTCAATACACAGGCCAGACGTTATTTGTTTACAGGAGATGCGCCTGGAGGATCACCCTGATCCTCCACAGTTAAAACACTACCACTCGTATAGAAGATATGAAGGTCACGGAGTGGCCATATACACACACAAATCACACCCACAAACGGAAGTGATTCTAAATTCTACTCTGGAAGCTGTCGCATGCAGAGTAAAATTTAATAACACGTATCCCTATTTGCTCTCTCTACTGTCCTCCACATGGCCCCATTGATAGTGATGGTTTAATTCACTATTCGAACATCTTCCTGACAATAAGTTAGTGTTGGGCGATTTTAACGTCCATCACTATCAATGGGGTAACTTGAGGATCGATGGTCGTGGGGAGCAAGTAGCCGATCTAATACTACAGTCCAACCTCTGTCTTCTCAACGACGGTAGAGCGACTCGTGTAGATGATCGTACTGGTAACTTTTCGGCCATTGACTTATCTTTGGCCTCCCCAGGTATACATCAAGATTTCTCATGGGACCCTTATGACGACTCCTTGGGAAGTGATCATTTACCCATCTGTCTTTCTTATACACGTGACATCGTTTCGGACCCTCCACCTCCAAAATTTAACTATAAGAAAGCAGATTGGGGATCCTTCTCGAGGATCGCCAATTTAGATATATCTGGGGAGATCATAGATGTCAAGGTAGAAAATATAATCCAATCCATATTACACGCAGCTGAGGCTGCTATTCCCAAGACTTCTACAGTTCATGCGAAGCATAGAGCACATTGGTGGACGCCGGATTGCCGACAAGCATTAAGAAAATGCAATAGGAGATACAGGATTTTTGATAGTCAGCCAACTGAGAAAAATTTTATTGCATACAAACAGGCACGGGCTGAGGCAAGGAGAATAATAAGAAGGGTCCTTTGTGTCCACGGTGACTCGTACAACACCATTAAGTAAAGTCTGGTCCACCATAAGAATATTAAATAATAAAGGCCCATACTTCCCTCTTATCACCCTGCATATCAATAATAACATCTATGACGAGCCCGTGGACGTTGCTAACATCCTTGCCAGGAGTTTTACTCATGTAAATAGGTCAGCCAATTATGACCCGCCTTTTCAACACCATAAACGCACGGCTGAGCTACAAATCATAGACTTTGCCACAGAAGATGTAGACTCCCCGTACAACCATGAGTTTACGCTAGATGAACTGCTCCTTGCCCTTAAATCCTGTAAAGACACCAGCCCTGGACCAGACACCATCACGTACGGTGTGATCCAGCATCTTAATCAGGACAACCTGATTAAGATGTTAGCATTGTACAATGAGATTTGGGCGTCTCGAACGTTCCCAAACTCATGGCACCTTGAGCATGTCATACCAATACCCAAAAAGGCTGGTCGTCTTATGAATCCCACTTCATTTCGTTCTATTGTGTTGACTTCTTGTCTATGTAAGGTCATGGAATGCATGGTTAATAATAGGCTTCTTTTTGTTTTAGAGTCGAAGAATTTGTTAAATGATCAACAATGTGGCTTCCGTAAATACAGAAGTTCACTAGATTATTTGATGAATTTGGAGCATTGTATTGCAGAGGCATTTGCCAATAAAAAATTCATGATAGGGGTGTTTTTCGACATCCATAAAGCCTATGACATGACATGGCGACACGATATACTAATGAAGCTCTATGCTTATGGTTTAAGAGGGAATCTGCCAATTTTTATTTCAAATTTCTTAAGGGACAGGACTTTCTCTGTCAAATTGTCCCGTAACGTAACATCGGATATATTTATCCAGGAAAACGGGGTGCCGCAGGGAAGTGTGCTTAGTCCTACTTATTTAGTATTATGATCAATGATATTCTGTCATCAGCACCCATCCCGAGGAATCTTAAATACTCGCTCTATGCTGACAATTGTGCAATATGGCACTCCTCCCATAATGCACAATTTTCGGCTGGGCAGATTCAAGCAGCCCTTGACTCCGTCCACCAATGGGCCTTGCGGTGGGGATTTAAGTTTTCCGTCCCTAAGTGTGCCGCTGTATTTTTTACGACTCGTAACGTACCTAACTTGTGCTTAACTTTGGATAATCAGGTGGTACCTTTTCTAAATTCTGTAAAGTTTTTGGGAATCCATTTTGATCGTCGGATGAACTTCAAAATTCATGTTAATAATTTGCTTGCTCGTTGTGATAAATCAGTAAATGTCCTCAAGTACCTAGCGGGTACTACATGGGGTGCCAACAAAAAATCTTTATTAATGGTGTATAAGTCCATTATTCGATCAAAGCTAGAATATGGTGCACAGGTGTATGGCTCGGCATCTGATGCCACGCTGAAAGGATTGGATGTGTTGCAGAATAAATGTTTGCGAATGTGTCTTGGAGCCATCCGGTGTACCCGTGTAGCTCGTATGGAAGTGGAGGCAAATGTGATCCTCTCCATATGCGTTGTGACCACCTGGCATGGTCATATGGTCTCAGAACATCGAGGAAAAGTAATATCGGCAATGTGGCCTGTACCCCCCTGCGTCAATACCACCACCTTCTGCGGGGGGTGCATCGGCCACTTGCTGTTCGCCTCCACTTACTGACTCAGGAGCTTGGTGTGGACCTCAGTGACTGTGACAAGTTGGTGCTAAAAAATATAGCGCCTTGGGAGCCACCCGGCTTTACAGTGGATGTACCATGGCTCCCAGCACCAAAGACCAAGGCGCCGGAGGCGGAGGTCCAACACTTGTATCGTAACATCATAGTGCGTCACTTGGGGTCCCACCAATTGTACACCGATGGTTCCAAGTCGAGTGAATGTGTGGGTGCAAGTGTATGGTCGACCGAATGTGCCCTCAGGTATCGGTTGCCGACTCATACATCTGTGTTTACCTCCGAACTTTTTGCTACTGACAAAGCCATAGACTGTGCTCTCAATTCTTGGCATGACTCATTTGTCATATTTTCAGGTTCAAAATCAGCCCTTCAGGCAATTGCATCTTGTACTACGGACGCTCACGAGATCCAGGGCCGCATTGTTAATAAGTTGCATTCATGCAACTAGTCATTCACGCTGATCTGGGTGCCTGGTCATTGTCGCATCTACGGCAATGAGCAGGCTGACTTACTTGCAAAGTCGGCTGTAGAACTCGAGGAGACTTGGGAAGTTCCTCGTGATCTATGGTCGAGTCTCTCTCTCGGATAAAAATCAATAAATCTTCTGTGGCAAGGTCAGTGGACCAGACTAAATATTCGGACGTGTAAGCTGTACCTGGGCGACTGGGCCACTGCCAACCATCCCAGTCACCTTGAAGAAAAAGTGTTGGCGCGGTTGCGGCTTAATGCCACCTTCCTAACACACATGAAACCTTATATGGAAAAACGATTCCCACCGCACTGTGACATCCGTGATGCGGTGTTATCTATCAGTCATATCATCCTACGCTGTCGGCAATTTATTCGTGAACGTGCTTCACTTATCCCCCCTGTGGCGGGGGGGGGACACAACCTGGCCGCACTATGGGGTGGTACTACTACTCTGCGGCCAGGTTGTGTTAGAAAGAATACTGCCACCGTATTCCCTGCGTGTCGTAAAAGGCGACTAAAAGGGGCGGGGTGAGGGGACTAGGGACCCCCTCCTCTGTTTTTTAGTTCCTAAAAAGAGACAGGCCAGAGAAAGGGATGGGGGATGGAGTTATCCCCGTACCCTGAAGATTGGGTCTATGAATGTGCGTGGATGTAGTACGATTGAGGCTAAAAGGGAGGAGATTGGGAGAATGTTTGTGAGAAGAAAGTTGGATGTGTTAGCTTTGAGTGAAACGAAGATGAAAGGGAAGGGGGAATCTATGTTTGGAAGTGTGAATGGGAGATTGTCAGGTGTTGATAGAGGAAGGGCAAGAGAAGGTGTGGCCTTGTTAGTGAGTCCGGAAGTACAGCAATGTGTGATTGAATGGAAGGAGGTGTCATCGAGACTGGTGTGGGTGAAAGCGAAATTTGAACGTGAGTTGTGGGTGTTTGTGAGTGCATATGGGCCTGGTAGTGAAAGGGATGAACAAGAGAGGGAGTCTTTCTGGAATGATGTTGATGAGTGTCTGCAGAGTTTTGGAGCGAATGTGAATGTGGTAATGATGGGAGATCTGAATGCTAGAGTGGGAAATGTAGCAGTTGAAGGCGTAGTTGGTATGCATGGTGTGCCTGGAAGAAATGAAAATGGGAAACGAATGATAGCGATGTGTGTTGAGCGAGAGTTGGTGATTGGGAATACGCTGTTTGAGAAGAAAGATATTTATAAGTATACATGGGTGAGACAGGAGGGTGGAAGGGTTGTTGATAGAGCCTTGATGGACTATGTGGTTGTGTCTAGGAATGTAATAGGAAGATTGATGGATGTGAGAGTTCTGAGAGGGGAGGGTGGAGGTATGTCTGACCACTACCTGGTGGAGGGAAAGTTAAGAGTAGGTAAGAGATGGGTGAGAGCTAGGAGGGTTAGGTGTGGCAGGGAGGTTTTGAAAGTGAGTGAGTTGGACAAAAGAGAGAAAAAGATACAGTATCAGGAGAAATTGAAAGATGAGTGAAACGCAGTGAAAGATCGGGAAAATGGCAGCATGGAGGAGGAATGGCAGTTGTTTAAGAGTGCTGTGGTGGGGCATGCAGAAGAGGTGTGTGGTGTGAGACGTGTGGGTGGTGGTGTAAGAAAAGGAAGTGAATGGTGGTGCGAGGAAGTAAGTATGGCTGTGGCTGAGAAGAGACGTGCATATGAAGTGTGGCTGCAGAGGAAGGATGAGATGTCATATGAAAGGTATAAGGAAAAGAGGAATAGAGCAAGAAGGGCTGTGCGTGATCCTAAAGTGGCAGCAGATGAGAGGTGGGGTATGCGGCTGACAGAGAATTTTCAACAGAATAAGAAAATGTTTTGGAAGGAGGTGAAAAAGGTGCGAAAGGGAGAGTCTGGGAAGGAAGAACGAGTAAAAGCAGAGGATGGAAGGATGTTAACTGAGATGGATGCAATAAGGAAGAGATGGGCAGAGTATTTTGAAAGATTGTTAAATGTAGAGGAGGAAAGGGTGGCTGAGATTGTGGCGGGTGGAAGGGTGCAAGGAATAAATGTGTTGGGAGAGTTGAATGATTCTTTGATCACGAAGGAGGAAGTGGAGAAGGCAGTAAAGGAGATGAAAACAGGGAAAGCTGCAGGTATGGATGGGTGTGCTGTGGAATGCCTGAAGGGTGGTGGAGTGACTATTGTTGACTGGTTAGTAAGATTGTTGAATGTGTGCTTTGAGAAAGGTATGGTGCCAATTGACTGGGCAAGTGCTTGTGTGGTCCCGTTGTTAAGACTCCATATTATAATTACAAATCATAATAGATAGATAGATAAATAGATAGATAGACAGCTCTATGCGAGCCTGGGAATGGGAAATGATCTTGCAATTTACACTGAGGAAAGCTGACGACAGATTACGAAGTGGCTAGTAACGAGATGATGCAGTTAGTTGTCAGCAATCCACCGGTGAACAAAGCCTTGTTGACCATACACACACATACATACATACTCACACAGAGGCTTCTAGAACTTTCCACTCACAAGGAACACACGTGATACGTCTCCTGTTTCACCAGCATTTAGGAAAGAGAGGGCAGAAAGAAGCTAGCCATAGAACAGACAGGTCGCAGGGAGAAGGGCTTAGCAACTTGAGAGAGAGACAGAGAGAGCGAGACAGAGAGATAGCTAGCTGGACTCTACTTTATACTTCGCTCTGTGTGAGAGACTTGTTAATATTTCCAAGACAAATAAAAATAGTCCCATACTATTCTTTACCTCTCCTGTCACTACATGACAAATGGGAAAGAAGATTATCTACTTACAAGCTACTCAAATATAACAACCGCTCGCCCACAAGTCTAATATATATAAAACTCCACTACAAGTAACTACAAAGTGTTTTTATGACATTTGGTAGCAGCGAACATATACGAACCTCGTCTACGAATCAACAGTGAATTCCTACAAAATATCAAGATTGAAAAAAAAAACTCTCACAACCAACAACACAACCAGCTCCTGACAGTTCTTTCTAACCCCCCCTCCGTCTCCCCGATCATCATGCTGATGCAGAGGTGAAGTGATCATACGACGCCTTGCAAGTAGTTTAACAAAATATTGATATGATCTTGCAATTCCTACGACGAACCAACGAACTACAACCATCTACAATCAACTACAAGTAACAACTCTACGAGTCGTCTTTATAATCTTCTACTGTACACGCACCTGCAAGTAGCGGCAGTCTTCATCCCACAACGAGTAAATCACAAGAGAAAAGGACCGAGAAGACATCGACAAAGAAAAACGGGACAAACAAACGAAGAGTGAGACACGACTCATAACCACCAGACCTCACCCTCCTCTCTCTGCTACACCACAGCTACCAGTGTGGGAAGTCGACGTCATCATGCGTGCTTGCTGAACAGACGCCACGTCAGTCAACACACCACCTGCACCACCACTCACACCATTCCCACCACGATAAAAATTAGTGAGTTACATAGTTACTTCATTTATACAATACACAGTGACAGACAATAAGCTTCTGCACAAACATATAAAACGTGATGTATAGTTACAGCTTAAATACACATACTTACTTCAGTTGTCTGCATAACTCAAACACTAAATAATCACCAACAATAAATATTCTACACTGTATATATTCATTCATTTATTATAACATTTATTTACTACCAACGAGTGTTACCATTTATACCTAATAAAATACGAGTTTCATACATACAGCTATACATTATTACATCTACAAAGTAATAAAGAAAATATATCATCACAGTTACTCAGTGAGCGATTAAAAGAACTGTATTAAACATTTATTAATTAAAGCTACCTAGTGGAAACATATAAATTAAGTTACAAGGTAAACTAGAGAAAAAAAAAAATGGCCAACACAAATGACGTTAGCAAGAGTGAACATCTTCAACACAATCGTGAAGACAATAATTTCCACACAGTGCTGACACACATATTACCAACGATAGGTACAAGTGAACAACAAGTCAGTGTATATAGTTAATACTGTATATAGTGTATATATATTTTTTTAAATAAAATAACAAAATATGGGACTATATTATATCATTTTCAGTAATACCTGTGCAATATAAACTAAACTTTAAAAAAGTATCCCAAGGAAATTAGCCAGTAATTATGCAACCATGAACAACATGGAAAAAGCGTACACAAGCGAAGAAGAACAAACTATAGAAAATCAATACATACAAAAAAAAAAAAGAAAGAAAGAAAGAAAAAGTAAGAAAGAAAAGTGTAAGTGTTACTATATATGTCAAAATACCACTTAAACTACAAACAATAAAGCAAATTGTTGTCTCCACAAGCAAGTGGCATGACACATCATCACTATCATCGACCGCAGCATGACCGGATTCATATGTCAGGACTGCAATTATTACAATTATGTAACTACAAACGATTGCATTATGTTACACTTGCTACAATTATGTAACTACAAACAATATGTACCATTTATGTAAAAGTTGCATTAACAAGATGTAACTTTTATGTAACTTTAACTACAATTATGTAACTTCAAACGATATGTAACAATTATGTAACGACAAACGATTGCATTATGTTACACTTATTACAATTATGTAACTACAAACGATATGTAACAATTATGTAACGACAAACGATTGCATTATGTTACACTTGCTACAATTATGTAACTACAAACAATATGTACCATTTATGTAACAGTTGCATTAACAAGATGTAACTTTTATGTAACTTTAACTACAATTATGTAACTACAAACGAGATGTAACAATTATGTAACGACAAACGATTGCATTATGTTACACTTTGCCAATTAACAGTTGCATTAACAAGATGTAACTTTTATGTAACTTTAACTACAATTATAAGGCCAAGACACTTATGTAACAGTTGCATTAACAAAATGTAACTACAGTTATAAGGCCAACACAATTATGCATTTCACTACAATAACCAAAGTACATACTGTATTACAGTTAAATAATTTACTTTAATGCATTTATTCAAATATGTATACAACTTGTTTAAAATGTAATATTACTGAATAATCACTATTTACTATAAATATTATATGCATACAATATTCATACAATTATGTTATTTTTACAATATTATGTATTTCACTTAATTAGCTTATAAGTTCATTATAATGTGTATATAATATGTATTAATATGTTAGGACTATTAACTGTCGATGGTACGCCATTTTCGCGTGACCGAGCAATATGTTAAGACTCCATATTATAATTACAAATCATAATAGATAGATAGATAAATAGATAGATAGACAGCTCTATGTGAGCCTGGGAATGGGAAATGATCTTGCAAATTACACTGGGGAAAGCTGACGACAGATTACGAAGTGGCCAGTAAGGAGATGATGCAGTTAGTTGTCAGCAATCCACCGGTGAACAAAGCCTTAGTGACCATACACACACATACACACATACTCACACACAGGCTTCTAGAACTTTCCACTCATAAGGAACACACGTGATATGTCTCCTGTTTCACCAGCATTTAGGAAAGAAAAGGCAGAAAGAAGCTAGCTATAGAACAGACAGGTCGCAGGGAGAAGGGCTTAGCAACTTGAGAGAGAGACAGAGAGAGCGAGACAGAGAGATAGCTAGCGGGACTCTACTTTATACTTCGCTCTGTGTGAGAGACTTGTTAATATTTCCAAGACAAATAAAAATAGTCCCATACTATTCTTTACCTCTCCTGTCACTACATGACAAATGGGAAAGAAGATTAGCTACTCACGAAGCTACTCAAGTATAACAACCGCTCGTCCACAAGTCTAATATATATATAAATTCTCTACAAGTAATTACAAAGTCTTTTATGACACCATTGTATAAAGGCAAGGGTGATAAGTATGAATGTACTAGCTTTAGGGGTATAAGTCTGTTGAGTGTTGTAGGTAAGGTGTATGGTAGAGTGTTAATTATGACAGTTAGAGAGGGTACAGAGGGAGTGATTAGTGATGAGCAGTGTGGCTTTAGGAGAGGGAGGGGATGCGTTGATCAGGTGTTTGCTGTGAGACAAGTGTGTGAAAAGTATTTAGCAAAAGGCAAGGATGTATTTTGGGCATTTATGGATTTAGAGAAAGCGTATGATAGAATTGATAGGGAGGCTTTGTGGACTGTTTTAAGATTGTATGGACTTGATGGTAGGTTACTAAAAGGGGTGAAAAGTTTTTATGTAAATAGTAGAGCGTGTGTAAGAGTGGGAAATGCTGTGAGTGATTGGTTTCCCGTGAGAGTGGGGCTGCGACAGGGATGTGTGATGTCGCCTTGGTTGTTTAATTTTTACATGGATGATGTTGTAAGGGAGGTGAATGCAAGAGTTTTAGGTGGTCTGAGTCTGGTAAATGTTGATGGAGGAGAGTGGAATCTGAAGCAGCTGCTGTTTGCAGATGATACTGCACTGGTGACTGAGTCAGAGGAGAGATTGAGACAGTTGGTAGAGGAGTTTGGAAGGGTGTGTGAAAGGAGGAAATTGAAAGTAAATGAGAATAAGAGTAAAGTGATGAAGTGTACGAGGTTGATAGATGGTAGGGGGATGAATATAGTTTTGAATGGTGAGTTGCTTGAGGAGGTAGATTGTTTTAAATATCTAGGCTCACATGTTGCTGTGGATGGAAGAATAGATGCAGAAGTGAAGTTTAGAATAAATGAAGTAGGAAAGGTGCTGGGAGGAATGAAAAAAGTGTTTAAATGTCGTTCGCTTAGAATGGATGTAAAGAGAAGGCTGTATGAGGGTGTTGTGGTACCGACTGCATTATATGAGGCTGAAACATGGAATATGGGTGTAACAGAGAGGAAAAGTTTGAATGTAATGGAGATGAGATGTCTGAGGAGTATGTGTGGAGTGACGTGTATGGATCGAGTGCGAAATGATGAAGTGCGAAGGAGAACTGGAGTTGTTCGGGAGATGGCTGGTAGAGTTGAGCAGAGGGTGTTGCAATGGTTTGGGCATATGGAGAGAATGGATAATGAGCGATTGGTGAAAAAGATAACAAGATCTGATGTGAGAGGTGTAAGGCTGAGAGGAAGACCACGAATTGGATGGATGGACAGTGTGAAGAGAGCGCTTGATGCGAGAGGGATGTCTGTTGAGCAAGGAAGAGTGGCTGTGCGTGACAGAAATAAATGGAGAGAAATTGTAAATGAATAAGTGATGACGCAGCCCTGAGGGGATATTCTCCCGCATTTGGTCTGATCAGCTAGTCAGGTCAGGTGCGGGTAAGGGGATGGGTCTATTTTGATGTGGGAGGGGTAAAGCAGTTCTGCTGTCGGGCCCTGCTGCGGATGTCACTGATTGCATTGCGCAGTTGACCCTTGTGCGGTGTGGTGCAGTGAGGATCTGTCCGTTCTCCCCTTTGGGGCTAAGATGCGAATGAATATGTTTGAATGGATGAGTAAATGAAGAGTGAGTCGTCCTGTCTCGGCTACCTCTCTTTCCTTGAGGGAAGCAGCCTAGGTATATAGATAGATAGATAGCTTCACTTATAAATTACTGCAGCGCAGCAGACGTCCCCTTCACCCTTTCCACCATCCTGGGTGATGGGAACATTGTTATGATTGATAAATTGATGGCTTTCTTGAGAGAGACCGGAGTGATCAGTGATGTGAATTTTTTACTATATGGTTTTGTTTTTTATCGATTGTAATTATGTATATATTGTACTATTAATTAGAGTTGACAGTTGACATATTTGAAATAGTTCCTCCTTCCCACTGATCTATTTCTAATATTGATGTCCCGTACATTAAACCCCAATCCTCGACTGACAGTCACCAGCTGATGAGTATAAGTGTGCAATATAGAAAGGTATTGGGCAGTTGCAGTCGATGGTGGTCTGTTGGGCGAGGTCCTTCACTTTTTGTACATGTTATGTAAATACCTTATACCACCTTGTTTAAGTTGTTCTAATTAGGGCCGACAGCTGACGTATATGGAAATGTTCCTGACTCGTCTGGTTCCCATTCATATATTGATGTCCCCTATATTAGGTTGTGCCTCGACTGGCAGTCACCAGGTGATGAGCGCAGGTATGTCGTGTAGAAAGGCATTACATATCTGCAGTCGATGGTGTTCTGTTAGTCGAGGTATTTTTACCATTAGTGTAGGTCTAGCTATTTGTCTCTGTAGGATTTAGTATAGGTTAGCGATTTGTCTGTTAGGTGATTAGTTTTAGGGTCTTTAGATTAGTTTTTCTTTATAAGTTATAAAAAATATAAAACCAAGAAAAAATAAAAAAAATTAAATTACAAAAAAATAAAATAAAAATTATTATATATATATATATATGTACGTGTGCATGAAAGTGTATCTGTATGTATGCATGAAAGTGTGTCTGTATGTATGCATGAAAGTGTGTGTGTGTGTGTGTGTATATATATATATATATATATATATATATATATATATATATATATATATATATATATATATATACGGCCTTAATGACCAGGGGCTTCAGCCCCAATGGTTGATAGGCCAGAAAAAAAGAAGCAAAAAAAAAAATTCTCTCTCTCTCTCTCTCTCTCTAGTCTACAGTCCACTGGGTTCACGTATCAGATAAGCCTGAAACCACGAGAACAACGTGTAATGTTAGATGTCATGTATAAGGGAAGAGTATACAGTATGTTTAAGCTGTGGAATCCCTAACTGCTTCCTGTGTTAGTGGGACTCGATCCTTTTCCCGCTTGGTGTCATGGCATTTATAGTATCATTTACAACCGCTGGCGCCAGAAGAATTAAAGTGAGTGAGGTGGGGTACAAAGATCGTCAATTTACATGAGAAGTAATGGATACTATAGAACAAATGTACTTGTGGTTCATGCAATATCCGTGGCTGAGACGTGATAAAGTGCCTCACTGCTGCTTACTAAGTAACATCTAACACTGCAGCGCTAGTTTGTGTGGAAAAATGAGCTGACATTGCGTATTTCTCGCCATTTTAACTTGATCCAGATTCTCCTTCTTTGGTAGCTTATTTCATGCAGCTCAGTGGCAGAAAAAGACAGTGTTACGGTTCTACATCCTTTGCGTCACATTTCTGCATGACAAGCCCCACAGTCAAGTGCTAATCTGTTATTACAATTCAGTATTCAAAATGGAGAGAAGGCAGTTTTAGGCCATGTTAGAGTGAAAAGGGTATAGTTTGACATACTTTTTACTCATTAGGAATATGGAAAATACTGTTCTTAGAATTTACCTATTTTACTGTTATGCTACCTGACGAATATGCAGGAACAATACAAGCTCGTTGTAAATGAACATATTTATTTGTACTTTATTAATCCCATCCGTCAGAGGGTCTTCTGGGGGGAAGAATCACAACTCAGTCTCACGGACGAAACACATGAACACAGTTATGAAGCGATTGCTCAATCGGTGGAGAGGTAGCTTGCAGTCCTACCGGACGCAGGTTCAAATCCCCGCTGGGGGCAAAAACAGTTTAAGGACTTGAATTTCACAGAAGTAGACTTTACTGATCTACGAGAAGACCCGCCGACATGTCGTAAAAATACCCCCGCCAATACCAAGACACCAGTTCCGTATGAGACAACCCTAGCATGTATTCAATATGGACGGTGGGTGTTAGCGCTGAAGTGGTGACATGTAGAAGTGTATGGTATGTAGGACTACTGGGCCTTGGGGGCAGGCTGTGAAGCCTATGCCCGGAGTCGAACACATAGCAAAAAAAAAAAAAGAAAAGTTCGTGAATCATTTTCAGACTGCTAGACGTCCGCACGCATGGCTTTATTTCAGCCCTGACTTTGACTTTCCTTTAGCCGGGGGGAGGGGGGGGGAGGAATTATTGATCGAGATAGTCTTGGTATTGGCAACACAAATTCTTGGTTCCCTTCTGGTTCTTTCATCACGGACTTTGAAAATAAGCCATAGGAATCCATATATATCGATACTGAGTAGCCTACCCAGTGTTGTTATACCTGTTTATGTGTGTCATCAGCGACATTTCCTTCGCGTATGCCGGATTAATGGTCGTATGCTTAAACAAATATAGTGACATTCCACTTATTTGCCAGTGCATTCCACAACGTACTCGTATCCTTAACCATTTTGGCATGGGGTGAGACTGGTAAGAGTGGCGGTGGAGGGGCAGTGCCTTATACAATTTCATTACATTATTAGTATTTGAGAACGGTTGTGAAGAACTTGAACTTCATAGTGTTTATCCCAGTAATTTCAGCATTTGAAGATCGCGTAAATGTGGCAACAAACAAATATGGATTCCTTAATAGGGCATATCAGTTTGCGTGGAGTGCGACTCAGCCTCCACATAAGCATACGACCATAATTTTCAAACCCCATGGACAGAACAGCAGAAGAGGCGACAGGACCTTTGTTCCAGAGGGTACTTCTAGCAGTCCAATGGCGAGTCCTCGGAGATACTCGTGATACACTGGCTGGTAGTATTAAACTACCTCTTCGCACGAGCAAGCTCTTCGTCGCGCTAGCCGTAGTTTTAAAGCGAAGAGGTTCCTCGTACGGCGTGAGAAGAGGTCTCTCGGGGTTGAAAGTACTGGAATATGAAGCAGGAGCATCACCCGCCTCTTCCCAAATATCTTCGTATCTTTTTTTACGCTGATATCATATTCATGTAACTAGTTAGTACCTTTACATTCACGAAATGCATTTGCAATTTTTAAAAATGTTTGTTATCATTTTTTTGTGTGTGATATTATCTTTATTTATAGATTTTTAGGAGACTGGCGCTACCCGTTTATGATCAAACTACTGCTACCACCAGTGGTAGCTCTGGCTACCACTATCGAGCTGGACTGCTACATGCGCACAGCCCAGTCGTTGACTTCTATCATTCCCAAGTTACCTGTGTCTCATACAGTGGTGATAGAGGCAACTTCACAGCTTATTTCCGAGAGCACTTTATGTAACAGACTTGTAAACCATTCTACTTTTCTCTACTGTCTTCAGAAAGGCAAGCACGTGGTATATTTAAGGCCGTGGTTAGATTACTGCCATCGCCGCTAAATTCTAGCTTCCGTAATCTAATCACTTCCTTTTTACGGTAGCCATAACTTAACCTAAATAACCTAACCTAGCATATTTCTAACATAGCAGAAAAACCAAACGACCGCTAAATTCTAGCGTTTGAAGCTTAACTGTAGCAGTATTAACCTAACCTAACTAAAACTGACCTGACCTGACCTGACCTAACCAATTTCTTACGTAACTGAACCACCAAACGAAACAACTTAATTCTAGCTTCCGTAATCCTAACCGTGGTTAGGATTACGGAAGCCGCTGCTAAATTCTAACTGCCGTAATCCTAATCACTGCCTTAAATTATACCACGTGCTTACTTTTCTGAAGACAGTAATGAAAAGTGGAATAATGTACAAGTCTGTTAGATAACCTGACCTGATATAAACTAACCTACTTCTAACCTAACTGAATCACCAAACAAAACTGCTAAATTCTAGTTGCCGTAATCCTAACCTCCATTGGACCCCCTCTCAAGTATTAAAGTATCAAGTATTAAAACTATTTCCTACCACTGATTCGGAGACGTTGTTTATCAGATTTAGCATATTATTTTTGCAATATATCACACGAGAGAGTAAACATAAAACAGATGACGGCAAACATGCGCTTCTCTGGCGTACCAATCTCACGATTTCTCTCCCAGAGAGCACCCCCGCAGCATACCAACCCTTCCGTAGTCTCCTTCTGGGAAGAGGCTGTTCGACCGGGGTTTAAAGGTACCAAACTGGGAAGAGCCTCTTCACGAAGATGCTTCGCGAGAAGGGGAAGAGGTTGTTTAATACTACCAGCCACTCTCTCTTCATGGAATCATATCCAGAGCGACGCTTGGGAACTAAGCGGAGAACGTGATAGGAAGGGAGGAAGTGCGCTCGCCAGAAGGGCTTTTCTCTTTCAAGCCTCCCTCCAAACTGATCGAGGACTTCTGCGATTCTTCGTGCACTACGTAAAAGAATAGTTTTTTTTTCTTTTTTCAATATTACTTTTGATATAACTGGTCCAGCATGGTAAACTAACGCCACGGACTATTTTCCCTCACCGAACAAAAGTCCATCGTTTTTAATAAAACTTCTGAAACATTATGAAAAAAAAAAAAATCAGTTCGTTAATAAAGTGCGATTCTCTAGACACAGTTTCTTGCGTGGAGTATAGAGACCTGTGGTAAAAAGGAAAGAAAGAACTATAGGTAGATAGATAGCTAGATAGATAGACAGATAGATAGATAGACAAAACAGCTTCCATCAGCCTTTCAGCACACGTCTTTCCATATCAGAACAGAATAATTCCGGGTTACCAGGATGAAGACGGAAAAAGACATCTTCAGGCTGAATTGACTGTCAGATTCAATACAGTATCTAGAAGTCAAATATATTCGTGTTACTCTGACGATTCTACTTTGGTTAATTCTTTTGCTATGTTCCCTGAGCAAATATAATCACTTAGTGCCAGCAAGATTAAAACACAGGGTGGCTAGTAAATACCGCTGCACTGGAAACTCACCTGATGTTATCTTGTGCGTTGCTGGTACGGCTCAGTCTGACGGTGTGGGCGTACGTGTGACAAGGGTCGTCAGAAATGTGTAACTGACAAATGTTAGTTATTGACATCGCTGGCTTGCCTTGTGTTGTGTTGCAGGGATAGGTCAGTCTGCTGGTGTGGGTGTGGCAGTCAAATTTTTAAATGCCAAGTTTGACATTGACAACACCAAGACATCCCCACAACACACGAGAAAGCACCTAGCGAAGTAAAGGGGAGTGTTATGCATGGACCACCCCGTATAATGGCTTTGTGTTGATGGAATTACTGCAATGATCCAATACTCTTTTTCCTCTAAACTGGCCTGGATTTTCGTCCTTCTGCAGGTTATTTCCCGTAGCTCCATAGCTGAAGAGGACAATACTGCGGCTCTACATCCTTTCCACAGCACTCCTTCGTGCCTGACACCTTATTCCAAGTCAGTTTTCAAGTGGTAGAGATGGCAATTTTAGGCCAAGGGTAAACAGCTTCACTGCGAGAAGTCCTTTCGAAACTGAGTTAAAATATATGGAAGCAGCAAAATAAACTATACCCTTTTTACTCTCTCTTGGCCAAAAATTGTCATCTACCCATTCTGTATGCTGAGCCATGGCAAGTGATTAGCACAGGAACACGATGCTAGTCATGAAGAAGTGCAACGGAGAGGGTGTGAAGCCGTAGCCTTCGCCTTTCTCTGTCACTCAGCTCTGCGAAATAAAACTGCAAAAGGGCGAAAATCTGGGCAATGTTTGGGTAAGAACGGTAAAAGGAAATGGTGTGCTCGCTAGGTGAATCATTCCAACACAGTGACCTTACCCTGTTATCCTGTTTATTTTTTTATTTATTTACTGAAATAAAACTACATATAGGACTTGTGTATTGTTATTTCGTCTCACAGCTTCTTCAGAATATACGTGCAGAGTAAATACAACATTGTGTGTACATACAGCGGTGGAAAGAGGGGATGTGGGTGGGATAAAGAGGGGATGTGAGTGGGATGGGGATGTTGTTAGGGAGATGGAGAGAGGTGTGGCGAGGTGACGTCGGGAGGGCTCAGTGTAGTGCGAGCAGGGAGAGGGAGGTACGGAGGAGTGGGGGTGGTGGGAAGAGGGAAGGACAAAGATGGAGCAGGTATATGGAGGAGGCCATGAGTTTTAGATACCTTTTTCATAATAAGAGGCACGACAATGCTGCTGGTTTCTGACTGGGTGAGGATTTGAGAGCCATGATGTGTCTGTCACCCACCATCTTGTATAAACCTTTAACTCCATAATATGTTGTCATTACTGTAATACTACAAACCGCTGTAAAAATGACAATACTGAGGATGGATTTTCAGCCTAAATGTAGAATGTTCGATAATGATGTACTATATAATTACAACGTTTTGCCTAAAAATTTCGCAGAATTTATTGGGCCGATATAGTTATTGCCGAGCCAAGTTTTTTTTTTTTTTTTTTTTTTTACCTGTCCGACTCTGGGCAAAGGCTTCAGGACTTAATTCCCAAGTCCTAGTAGTCCTCCTTGGGGCCCAGTAGTTCTCCTACATCTCCACATGTCACCACTTCGGCGCTAACACCCACCATCCATATTGAACACATGCTAGGGCTGTCTCATACAGGACTGGTGTACTGGTATTAGCCGGGATACTTTTATGACATGTCGTGGGGTCATCTGGCAGTTCAGAAAAATTTGCTTTTTAAGAAATTCAAATCCTTAAACTGTTCCCTGCCCCAACCGGGATTCGAACCTGGGTCCATTACGACTGCAGACAGCCTCTCAACCGATCCTGCCACCCGGACAGAACACATTAGTTTTTGATATTTATATGTTTACATATTTATTCTATTTCTCACGCTGATATCATACATGTAATTAGTTTCTCTTCAACACGTTTAGTTTTTTCAGTAATGAAGATTTAATTACTGTGTTTACTTTATAATGAAATACATGAATTCGGAAATTAAGAAGACAGTGAATGGCAGGGGACAGGGTGACATGGAGGCGAGTTGTTTGTGACCACCTCTTATGGGATTAAGGCGTCTGGCAATAAATAGATAAATATTTATTAATTCCCCAGGGAAATAGATTTATATAAGTAAATGTCATAATATAGGTAAATATAAATCAAATTAAGAGGGAATATTTGGTTTATTAAATTGGGTTGGCAACTCTGATACCGTGACCTGTGTGCAGCAAGCAGTTGATATTTCAGTATCGTCTACATTTTGGTTGGTGTTGGTTGAGTTGGAAGTTTATCCATGTGGAATAGGTGTCATAGACGTAAGTATGTGAACAGAAAAAGATACCAAGACAGAGGGAAAAAGATATAGAGCAAAGGAGAGAAGGAAACAGACGAAGTATGAGACAACAACAAAAGAAGACAATGGGATAAGAAACATCACAGTGCAGTAGAAAGACAGAGGTTTTCCAGACATACTCTGCTCTATATGCGGTAGTTATGTTGTAGCAAAGAACGTATATTTCGCTTACTTTGATGTCCAACTCGGTGAAGACAAACCTTGGGCCACACAAGGTATGCCGCGCTTGTGTAGAGGGGCTGAGACTCTGAAAAAGCGGTAAGAAAAAAGCAATGCTCTTTGGAAGAACAGTGGTGAGGAGAGAGCCACAAAACCTCATTGGTGAGTGCTATTTCTACATCACTAAGGTTGATGGTTACATTAAGAGAGAGAGAGAGAGAGAGAGAGAGAGAGAGAGAGAACATAACAGCTGTATGCTGTCAGTCCGAAATGTGTTGGGAATCGCGAAATCGAACGAAGAATGTGAAACTAAACACTAACTCACGAGAACACCTGGATGAAAGAGTAATTTTTTTTCCGATTAGCAAACATTTCTCGTTCCTTTTTGTCCCTTAAAACTGCAAAACCCATAAATTTTCGTCTAAGCATACTATCTATAATATATTCCAGTATCCCCTCAGCTATACGGTCTGTTGCACATGGAGTTGACCTTCCAGACCCTCTTCCCGCGGTTGTTTTGGAGAACGCTGCAGCAGACAGTGATGGAGAAGACGATGATACAGTTCAATCCTGACGAACTTGAAAATATCCCACAGTAGTTCAAACACGGAGATCTCAATGATTTGGAGAGATCTGAACCTGCCTAAGCATGCAACGGAAGTTTTTGGTTTTAGACTGAAATCGAAGAACTTTTTGGCGCAAGGAACCTTATTCTCTTGGTATCGCCAGAGGGAACGGCTGCTGTTACCATTCATTGCTGAGGATGAATCCATGGTGTTTTGTTGTAACGCTGCAGACCTGCTGAACTATTTTCTGGTCGAGTACAATCCTTCTGAGTGGAGGCTCTTCCCTGACTCCTCCAAAAGGAGTTTAAAAGATGTTTTGCTGCACATTGGGAATAAATATGCCTCCATTCCAGTAGCACATTCTGTTCAAGTAATGGACACGTATAAAAATGTGAAAAGGCTTTTATCGAATATGGGCTGTGTGGAGATTTCAAAATCATAAGCATGCTGGTAGGTCAGTAGGCAGGCTACACAAAAATGCAATGTTTCTTATGCAAATGGGACAGTAAAGTTAAAGACAAGCACTGGGTGGTCAAAACCAGGTCACAAAGATGAAATTTGTTGTCTGGATCAAAAAATATTTTGCAGGAGCCCTTGACTGAACCCACGAAAGTACTGCTTCCACCTTTACACATAAAACTGGGTTTGATGAAACAGTTCGTCAAAGCTACACCTGCAGATGGATTCGGCTTGCAGCACCATTCAAAAAAGTTCCCAAACATCACCACTAAGAAAATTAAAGCACAATAGTTGTCGGCCCTGAGATCCGTAACTAATGAAAGACCCACTGTTGGAAACAAAGAAAATAAATACTATGAATGAAATTCAGAAACATTCATGGGTGAGATTCAAGTCTGTTGTCGAGGGCTTTTGGGGAAACAATAAGTGTTCATATTGCAAAGCCATAGTTGAGACCATGTTGCAGAACTTCAGGAAACTTGGATGCAACCTGAGTGTTCAGGTGCACCTCAAACACTCACATATTGATTATTTCCCGGAGAAACTCGGCGACCTGAGCGATGTGCACGGTGACAGGCTTCACCAGGACATCAAAGAGATGGAGTGGAGGTGTACCAGGGAAAGTGGAATGTAAACACGATGGCGGATTACGGCTAGACCCTATAGAGAGAATGCAAGCAACTGCCAGGAAGTGAAAGGAAGATGAAGAAGAGGAACTTTGAAAAGAAATTAACCTACCCCAAAATCGTGGTATGTGCTTTCAAAAATTCTTTTACTATTTATGTATATTATTCATCACGTGGCAGGTTGTGGCGACCATCATCCACTCTTTTGATGTAATGCTGCCTACTTCTTCGTTAACCTTTTTCACTCCTTTTCTGTGTCTGCTCTCTTTCTTCGTATTTCTCCCATCTATCCTGTCAGTTTTTATTACTCTTCATTTGTTTTCAGGCGGCCTTACATTGAGCGACATCCCAAATGGTTTCCTGTATTACATGAAACCATTTACAGTGCTGCGTCGTAACCATATAACCAACCCGTACACATGTTCCCTATGTGTCAGCAGGTGGGTTGGTGGAGGGTTAGTGCTCCTCCCTGTAAAACAACACACTCAAAGACAAACAACCACCCTTACGGGATTATGGTGCCTGGCAATAGATTAACAAATAAATTCATTCCCTTGGCCATTGTACTAACGATTTGTATCGAATTATATTGTACTTCCATACAAAAATCTTGCCTCACTAATAGAGCAACAACAACAACGACAACAACAAAAATAACTCGATTTTCTTTTTTTGTCAGCCATTTGTGCTGAGGATATTTTTGATCAGCATAAAAAAAAAAAAAAAAAAAAAAAACGTTTAAAAATCACCTATCAGTGGACAAGTATTACTCACTTCATCTCAGAATACAGAGTGGTATTACTTGTTACGCAACACACATTTCATTTTACCATGAGTGCTTGGCTGTTGCTTCAGTTTTGCGCACTGGATACAGTAATTGATACAGTAATTGCAAATGTATAAGACAGCAGTACTTCATTTCTCCTGACCTAAAGAGTATTTGTTATTACAGAATGAGTTCAAAGGAAAGGTTTAGAAGGCTTATGTTTCACTATCTACTGCTCACTGCACTGACTATAATGAAAGTTGTAGTTCTGAAGGGAACTGGACCTGTTAATAAAGCCTGAAGATATAATTTCATAACTTACAAACAAAATAGATCGATATACATTGTCAGAAAACTAGAATATTTGTTTGACCAACGATGGCACTAAGCGTGTTTACACAGATTTTGCTTGGGTACAAGAATTTTCCTAAGGTACATAACTATGCTAAGGTACGATAATTTTAAGGTACGATAATTTTGCTAGGGTACAAGAATTTGCTACCGTACAATACGAAAAAATTGTTATGCGTATTTCTAGAGATGTTTCCACTCACGTAATGGATAAGGAAGTGAATAAAATTTATGACGCTGCCATTATGACTCTCTGATTCAAAAGTCTAATTTTGATACTCTTGTAAGTTCTGTAAAGGGTAAGAAGTGAGCCAGAATTTTAATGTAGGCCTTTATATAACACTCACTTTACCCAGATGTTAGCCAAGTTTGACAAAGTAATACGAGAGGGGTTTGATGGGAGAATATATACCAGTAAAAATGTGGGTACTGTTAAAAGATGAGGCGTAGGGAAAACGAGTGTTGGAGGAAGACAAAAATTAGTAACGAATTCAAATCTTTCTTGGTGCTTATACTGGAGACCTCACGTGATGGGTATAGGGGTGTGTCACAAAGTCTGGTGATGCCCCCTGAACCTAGTATTACTCTGAGGGAACATGGGAATAAGACTCAACTAAAGGATACCCCTGTAGTCAGTAAGGTTAAGTGTAATGTACGTGGTGCCCTGTACATTATGCTCTCAAGCCAAGGATCTCTTTCATTAGGGTAGACGCAAAACCTTATCATATTTAACAAAACACTAGTACCTTCAGTCTATTTTTATTAACGTAACCCATGAATATTTCTAATCCTAATGAAAATATTTGGTTGCAGGGAAAAAATGGTCAAAATATGTCTGCCCGGTTAAATTGAATCTCCAGTCAGAGCTAGGTACAGGTACTGTGTGGGTGGATTGCTTGTACCAGGTGGCCGAGTCAGGTGTGTTTCCTCAAGGGTAAAAGATTTGGCTCTGGGCAGATGAGTAGGCGTACAGTCACCCATATTAAAAAAAAAAAAAAAAAAGTTAGTCTTAGAGGAGAAAAGTAAACACGTGGAAAGATATTCACTATTTCTTGTCTTTGGAGTAATTATAGTAGGTCAATATCTACCACGTCTGGTAAAGGAACTCTTATGTTGACGCTGTGATCTTCCTTGCTGATGCTTCTGTCCCTTGCATTAGTGACTCCAGGGCTGGGACAACACAAAAGGGCGAACCTGACTCTTACAATGGGTTTGCCGAGTTACAGAAGTCTGATCCCACGTTTTAGCTTTAGTAGAGAGTTGTGTGAGAGAGGAACTGAAGGTGAACTGCTTATTGCTATCGCTTGAAATACCATGTGACAATGCGGAGGAGAAAAGTCCCTCATGTTCCTGCTGACAATGTGTTGGAGAATGGACTTCCCAGTCAAAACCAGCACACAAAACACAATAAAAAATGATGATAACTCAATCTTTTATGTGTACAGAAATCCCTCTCTTCTACAGAGAGACACTTCCGCTGGCCAGGAATAAGCTGGGATGCTGCACAGTATTGTAAGACTTGTGGAGTGTATATTAACTCGTAGGTGAGAGTAACCAATCTGTTCTGTTGCACGCCTCATACCTCTTGTTGTTTTTCAAGTCCCTCTCTGAAGCGTGTTAATGGATATGGTTGGAAATATATAATGGACATATTCAGGTTGACGGCGGGTCCTTACTACAACAATGACAGATACATCCTCTACATATCCTGAGACATCCCACCAACAGACACCTTAGATAAAAAAATACAGTAACAAATAGTTATTTTATCTGAGTTCATGTCTCTTGTTTTTCTTTCTATTCTATTCTATTATTATTATTATTATTATTTTGATGGGGTGATCCCACTCCCCCATCACAAGCATGCACACACACACGCACACAATTCACCCATTCCACTCTGTCATTGGAGACTACAGCTTCAAACCCATCATTCTGATCACGTTATTATTTTCTCTTTTATTCTTTCTGATCCAGTCGAATTATTTTACCTTGGGAAACATTTTATATGTTTAAGGGGGTAATAGCGGCTATAAGGTACCTCTTTACTATAAATTCCGTCATAATTTTCCTATAATAGATTGAAGATTTTAAGATTGTCATAAAACACATTATTGAAAAGGTAAATCCAGCAGGGCATTCGTAACGGTAAATAGTATTATAGCTTCTCCTCATTCATAAACAGAACTTAAAATCACTTCATATCAGCAATAAGCCTCGAAGGATAAAATTTTCAACACAGATAGCCCAGAGAATCAAAAAGTATGGCAAATAATGATAGCACATCTTAATCAGGTTCCAGTTCCTCCAACTTTATCACGATGTAGTTTGCTTCACCACTAATGAGAGCCAGAGATTATGATTTAGATTTGCGTACTTAAACCTGAAAAACAAAGTATAATGCAGGCTTCTAATATCTAACAATAATTTCTAAAACAAGTGAGTCAGATGGACAGTGCTTAGCCTTCCTGTATCACTGCTGACTGCACTCCGTAATGTGGGATGCAGGCAGACCATACATGATAACCATTGGCGTTTCAGATAAAGCACTGGGGACTTCCATTCAACTTTGCGATTTAAAGTGTGAGCATACAACCTCAAGTTTCTCATTCCAGTAAAAAAAGCTAATGTACTGTCACGATCCCCAGTGTCTTAACCTTCCTGGCTCGTAGTGGGTCGAGGCCTGGAATGAAGACTTGCCAGGCGAGTGCACACAGGCCACTTCATGATGACAAGCTCAGTCGAACCACAACTCTATCTCTCGGGCGAAACACTTGAGCAAAGTTATGAAGCAAGATTAAACCCATTGCTACAGTGTGTTATACTGTAACGATTTCAAAGCTTAATTTAGAAGTATATGTCAACCACTCCACAAAGTGCATCTGCTGTCACTCTTTCTCTGTATGTATTTTCTTCTTTCTACGACCTCCAGTCTCTTAAAAACAATCTGCTCAGGCATCTCGAAATGAACGGATCTTGAATCTGAATCTCTTTTATTTAATTTTTTCTCGGACCCCGTCCACAAGAGCCCGAAACAAGTTTTGAAGCATGTTCGAAATATTGCTTCGGACATATTTGCATACATGTTCGAGGTATCTCGTTTGGACGTTCAAACCCGTAAACTTGTTTCGAGACATGCTATCATCACTGGTGTGGACGTTTCCCGCCAGGAACAGGTTTGAAGATAATCAGTCCAGCAACATATTTTTGGCATGTTTGGAAGCATGAATCTAGCATGTTCCTAGCATTGTTTCGGGCAATGTTTTAGGCACCGTCTGGACGGGGCTTTAGAGGGAATAATATGGCAGGCTTCCAGCCTGTGGTTTCTTCTACCTTGTATAAAAAAGACAATGTTTTGCTATTGCATTTTTGACAGTGATACTGTATGGAGTATAATAAGTGTCGCTATTCATGGTGACGTGTTGGGGACAAAGTATTTTTGCTGTTAGTGGTTGTAGGGTGAAGACATGAGTAATGCAAAAGATAAATATACGAAGTAGAAAATACTTGAACGAGAGGAAAAATAAAGTCGGGATAGGGAAGGTTGAATCTGAATGCAAAATGTACTCCATTAGATTAGAAATAATAGGACGGGAGGAAGGAGTTACGACCAGACGTTTGAAGAAAGAGGGTGGGGATCAAGCATATTTATTATAGCTCACAGAGCCAAGTTTACATATAATCACTTATCAAAATTATGCATGTTTGTTATAAGTTTTGAAATCATATTGGTGCTTGGAGAATACTGAGAACATTCTGAAAAAGACACTTCAGAAGGGAGCTTGGTTCACAGTATACATGCAAAATCCTGAAGCACTGAGAGTGCATTAGGTGGTACAAATACCTTCCTTTTTATAGTTGCATTTCATGATAAAAACATCATATTCCATGACTGTGCTAGTGTAGTAGGCGTCAGTGACAATGTTGACCTTGATGTATGTGTAAGCCATTCCGTCATCGTGAACTACTATCAGACTGCTAAACAATCCGTGTCCACTTTGCCTGACTTTTCTTCACCGTGTCTTTGACTTCTCGTGAGCCAGGAGGATAAGGAAACTAGGGATCACCATAGTACTTGTTGACACTGTTTCTTGTAAGATTGCGTTCACACTGAGGCCGGTACCGGGCATATCTAGATGCCAAGTGATATGAAAACTGGAAAAAAAGAACACCTGTTTTCATAAGGCCAAGTTGGGTGCTCCCCGTTTCTCGGTATCAGACATAATGCGGGTGACGCTGAGAACTGAATGCCCAGAATGTAAGCCAGCGAAATAGAGTGTTCTTTGCCTAATTTCTGTCCTAGCCTACACGATCAAACAATTTGCGTAAGAAAAAAAAAATCCATTCTGGCCTCACTGTGAACGCACACTAATCCCCAATAGACGATAACGGACACTATGTTCTCGAGTTCAGCTTAATCCCTGGCGACATTCCTCCTCTAAACAAACATACTTATGAGAATACACTTAGGCAACCAATCAACAGATACAGCTAAAGGCCCAGACTAAGTCCCTTCTAAAGTTTCGAAATAGTGTTCCGAAACTTTCCACTGGTTCTAGGTAAAGTATCTCGTCTCTGGATTCACGAGTCTTCCATCCTTACAGTTACATCATAGAGGGGGTTTACTTCTTAGACAGTCACAAAATAAACGTAGCTGGTATTTTTTTAATCCATTTGGCTACAGACCAGTCCAGCACCAGTTCTATCAATCAAATACTGGAAATGAAATTGTCTATAAAGATTACGTTACCAATTATCATCCAACAGAAAACCATTTTATTGATATTCGTTTGGTAAGAGCAATACATCATGATACACGTGTGCCTTTTTATACACAAATTCATGAACCCACTGACATACACGGGAAAACTAACATAATACACTTAACATATCCAAAACATCTGACTCAATCTGACATCTTCTCCTGCTATCCAGTTGTCCTGATTATGGTATTTCTTGTTACCTAAATTACTCAGTATCGATCATCATCAGTTGTTCCATTAATAGCATCATAACTATGCCGTAAAATAATTAATGTAATGATATACTGATACCGAATTTCATTATGTTTATATCATGAATACATAAGTTCAATGTGAAGTTATTCTTGGCTTCAGTCATATTTCTCTTTGACATTAACAATCTCCTGTCAATCATGTTACCATTAAGTTTTCCTCAGATAACTCAGCCTTTTATTGTTCTTTCATACTTAACACTGTATTCACGGAAGGTGACACTGTAATTTTTCGATTCAGTACTGCAACTCTTTTAAATCACGACTTACTATTATGCAAGACTGCTGAAAAGGGACAAATGATTTCTTGAACGCAAAAAAAGTTAAGTGGATTAGGTTCATTAACAGAGAGAATAATCTTAACCTTCAAGATAGGTCACTCCAGAGCTGAATAAAACTGGCCAGAAATACAAATAGTGTAATAAAATCCATTGTGGGAGTGGATGTATGGTGTTGAGTGCATGACTATATTGATAGAGGAATACAGTAACGGAGGAAGAAGGTGGTACACAGAGATACATTAAGAGTTTCACCCTTCACCATTTACCAGTCACCATTACACACAAACCAAGTCCTCAGTTAAAGGGTCTATGATCAGATCCATGTCCAGCTGATATATGTGTTTTCAGAACGGTAGAAAGACCCAAACTGACTCTCAAGGAAAAGACATAGAACACTTTCACACCGTAGTAATAAAAGAACAATCAGCCACAGGTTTTTCAAATAACGGTGCATGGTAGAGGAAAAAAAACACATACACACTATAATGAAGCAGCTGTATAAGAAAGGGAACTACTATACTTAATAATTCAACTTAATATGGAAGGCTTGACTTGTTTATCATAAAAAAAAACATCACCCCGAGAACATGATTTTGTTATTGATTTATTACTGGTAACGAACGACTTTACTAATTTTCCGAGTCATTTAATTGAAAGCGAAAAAATGAACACGATGACCGAATTCCCTTGGGTTAAGGAGACTCCCTAACACCTCTTCCTTATTAATTTATTTTTCATACGGGTGGCTACTATCGTGTTGCAAGTTATTTATGTAGAAAATAGTTATATTAAAATGTGTTAAATAACTCAGACGAGGACAGCAGGGTGTCATAAACAAAATAATTCGCTTAGGTAGAGGTGTTAGGGAGTTGTAACCCACGAAGTAACCCGCCAGTATCTAAACAATGAAGTTGCTTATGTGTAATCGAAGGTGAAGATGATGATTTTGAAACTACCTTGAATTAGTTTGCATAAAAATAATCCGTATTCCTACTGAAGTGAATAAACACAATGGTGGAATGAAACACACACACACACACACACACACACACACACACACACACACACAAAGACTTGGAATATGAGTCTTAACATACCACAACGCCCAGAGAACTTCACCTATGACCAAGGGAACATCACAACGTTGGTAAAATGAAAAGAATAATGCTGACGGACGTGGTGGATCTGCGTGACCAAAACAAAGACAAAGCTCAGTGATACAACGGAATGACCATATAAAACACACACAGATTTACCAGTATAATCACAAGCTTAATAAATAGAGGGGCACAAAAAAGGAGAATTGGAATCGTGTGCCCAAGATAAAGGCATGTATTCTCTGCTGGAAGCTCACTAACACCTCTTCCTAATCGATTTAGTTTTGGAGATGGGTAGGTAGCATCTTTTAGTACGTTACTTATGCAGAGTATGGTGGCATTAAGATAATTTAAGTAACACAGAAGAGGACGTCAAGGTGTAATAGGCAAAATAATTCGCTTAGGAAAAGGTGTTACATCCTTAACCAACGAGAATATGGACGAAAAATTATGCTTAGTAATACGGCTATACATCTAACCAGGCGAAACACAGACCATCACCAGTATAATTATAATAATATACACAATAACAGCATCGATCCGGCACCACAATCAGGGCAGAAGGCGGTGATCCGTAACCCAAAGCATCGCCAAGCTCGTAAATACAAAGGAACTCCAGTGACGCAAGGAGGGTATAGGTGAGGCCGCAGAGCATTCGTTGACTCTAAGGTTGCTGCATTTCTCCTGGTGAACGTCGCTGTAGGAGAGTGTGGCGGTGACTTTCTTCAGGAACACCGCCTGCGTCTTGCCACACTTGAGGAAGCTGGTCCGGTACACACAGGACAGGAAGGTTGCCCGGATGCTGTGAGGGAGAAAGAGAGTGTGTGCTTTACCCTTTGACCGATAGGAGCTTGTGGAGTCACATGGAGAGACAGACTGACAAATGAGAAGTGAAGGAGCGTTGTGGTATGGATGTGGATGTGATAGGAAGAGTTAGCAGAAACACACTGAGGTGATTTGGCCATGTGGAGAGGATGGAGAGTGAGAGACTGACGAGGAGAGTGTATGTGAGTGAAGTGGAGGGCGGGAGAGGAAGGGGTAGGCCAAGGATGAGGTGGAGGGATGGAGTGGAGAGGTATATGATAGATGAGAGTGTGAGCTGGGAGCAAGGCAGTGAAATGGCAGGGGACAGGGCGACATGGAGGCGATTTGTTTGTGGCCACTCCTTACGGGATTAAGGCGTCTGGCAAAAGATAGATAAATAGACAAATTCATCAAATATTTGCTTCGTCAATACACTTAGGTTGCAACAGCGCCAATCTCATCCTGTTTCGCCCTCTGGCTACAAGAGGGGGACTTTGTTATTTTATTCCCATTAACGTGATATGATTTCGTTCAGCTTCAAGAAACTCATCACATGAAAAGTTTTTTATTTATGGGTCAGACTCTGGGAAAAGGCTTCAGGGCTTATCCCATAGCCTGGTAGTCCTCCTTCATACCTCCACATGTCACCACTTCGACGCTAACCCCTACCGTCCATACTGAATACATGCTAGGGTTCTCATACAGGACTGGTGTATTGGTATTAGCGGGTGTATTTTTACGACATGTCGGTGGGTCTTCTGGTAGATGAGTAAAGTCTGCTTTTTTTTTTTTTTTTTTAATTCAAATCCCTAAACTGTTCCTTGTCCCAGCCGAGATTCAATCCTGGGTCCAATATGACTGCAAGCCGCCTCCCTACCGATTCAGCCACCGCCTTCCCCATGAGCCTTAAAACTATCACCATTATGTACTGTGACTGCCCTTTGTCTTTCTGTTCCTGCTATCTATACACGGGAAAAAGTTCTATATCCCCTCCCCCCTCCGGCTCTCTGCCAGGCCTGGGCGAGATGGGGCCACATCCCTGTATTCCTTGAGTGAGATAAATGAAGGTTCAAATAATCTTTCATGAAGAGTGTGCTTCGAGTCATTCTTGCATTAACCCCTGGGCACATATGCTTGAGTGTTATTATCAGAAATATATTCGATTATACAAACACAAATGACATATCCACCCAAAAGACAGCACATTCTTCTATTCTTCAGATTAGAGGCATATCATTTAAGTTATTGATACTGATAAGAATAAGATGTCTTTTACTTTCAGCATTTGTGGGGAGTGTTAAATGTAAAGATAACCAAGCTTATGTACTGTGGGCTATGATGGATAATACAGTACATCGAGTAATAATGACTTAGTTATTAACTTCATATTTATAGAGGCCAAGGATGAGATGGAGGGATGGAGTGGAGAGGTATACGAGAGAGAGGGGTGTGAGCTGGGAGCAAGGCAGTGAAATGGCGGGGGGCAGGGCGACATGCAGGCGATTTTTTTGTGGCCACCCCTTACGGGATTGAGGCAACTGGCAATAGATAGATAGATATTTAGAGATGTTATCGTACGGTAACAAAAATGATTGCGTGAATGCTAACGCTTGGTACATCATCTTGTTTGCTGGCACTCTTCATATCCACATCACAGGAGCAGTTTTTTTTTCCTATTCTCTTTTTTTTTTTTTTTTTTTTTTTGAAGTAACGAGTTATACGAACAAGACAAATAACAGTAGTAAATTAAACTGGTGTCAGATGATAAGAGAGATAAAAACTAAACAGCAGTAATCACTTAAGTTTCTTTTTAGGAATATTACGAACTTTACAGTTACGTATGTTGTGCTTACGGAGTTGACACCCCAGTTTGCTACAAGACACACACACACACACACACACACACACACACACACACACACACACAAGAAAGAATGCTCAAGACCATAAAAAAAGAGTGATTAGCGCAAAAATTACGAGCAGATCATCAATAAAATAATGAAACCATAAATAAAAGTAGATAACGGAAGTAAATAAACCGTAAATAAAAGTAATTAGACCATAAGATTAGTGATTAGTCAATAGTAAAGGTAATTAGACCATAAATATAAGTAATTAGACCACTAACATAAGTAATTAGACCATAAAAGTGATTCGACCACAAAAATTAGGTCATAAAAGTAATTAGGCCATAAACAAAAGTAAATCGACAACAAAAGTAATTAGACCATAAATAAAAGTAATTAGACCATAAATAAAAGTGATTAGACCATAAATAACAGTAATTAGACCATGAATAAAATCAATTTGACCATAAATGTAAGTAGTTAGACCAAAAATAAAAGTAATTGGCCCACAAATAACAGTCATTAAACCATAAATAACAACATTTTGATCCCCATCTCCATAATAAGGAAGGGCTGAAGGAGGGGAAACAGTTTGAGGAAGCAGATTAGGCACTGGGATGGAAAGTGTGAGCAGGGGAAGAGGCAGACAAGCATGTATAAGTGGCAAAAGGTGGCGGGAGAGGGGAAGAAGGGAGGGAGAGGGAGTAGCGGGGGTATTTCATGGCTGTCTGACTAACGGGGGGCCTGAAGAAGCGTCGCAGTCATTGGAGAAAGGAATCTGTTTTTCTATCCATTTCTCACACACTTTGGTTATAATCCTAGTAGGTGTTGTTTCCCCAAAAAGAAAAACTCATTATAGCACAATAGGATTCTTGTTGCTTGCACTTTCTTTATACCCCTATGTAATGTATTTGTCATTATTACTGCTTGCTGGTGGTGGAGAGGGACGCCTTCACGTGGGGGAACGGATGTAACCGGACGGTGGAACTGTCCGGTAATATAAAAGTTACCCAGCTCCCTGCAAAAGAGCAACCTTACCCTGTAGTCCACTGAGTTAGTGTTCAAATGTGCCTGTGACCACAATAACAACAACACCTACCACTACTGCTACTACTGCTACTGCTACTACTACTGCTACTACTACTACTACTACTACTACTACTTCAGTAATAATAATAATAATAATTTTGTCATCAGGCTCATCACTAACCAGCACACTTGGTGATCCCTGGTGATCCTTGAAGTGGTGTTGGCAGGGTGGGTGACGTGGGCCCTGTGCACCTCATACTTGAAGTGTTGGTGACATCTCTCCCAGTCACCTTGGATGTCACGGATGCAGGTGCTGTGCGATAGGTATTCTGAAGGAGGAAGATTAATTTAGTGATTAAAAAAGAGTTAAAGTGTTACCCCAAAGAGTTAAAGTGTTATCCAAAAGACTTAAAGTGTTACCCTACATCTGAGAACGGAGCCACGTACGAGAAGGAGTAGTATTTTGAAGGAGGAAGATTAATTTAGTGATTTACAAAGAGTTAAAGTGTTACCCCAAAGAGTTAAAGTGTTACCCTAAAGAGTTAAAATGTTACCCTAAAGAGTTAAAGTGTTACCCCACATCTAAGAATGAAGCCACGTACGAGAAGGAGGAGCATTGTGAAGGAGGAAGATTAATTTAGTGATTTACAAAGAGTTAAAGTGTTATCCCCCACATCCGAGAACGAAGCCACATACAAGAAAGAGGATTTAATATACTGGTGTACAAAGAGTTAAACTGTTACAACTTAGAAGACGAATGTGTTGGCAAGCCCATAGTTTGTGATGCCTTTCTGTTGGAGGCTTGTGATACATTTGATTTTTAAGCCAGCATTCCACATCTAAGAACGTAGCCTAGTAAGAGGAGAAGGATTTATTTATTGACTACAAACGGTCGAATTGTTGGAAATTACGAGGTGAAAATGTTGGAAAGTCTATAGTTTGTGATGCGTAATTTCTAGATGCTGATGATTATTTACTGTCGATTCCATTAGCCTGCATCCCACGTTACAGAACGCAGCCAGGTACGATACAGAAAAGTCTGAATCATTCTATCTCCGTCAAGGGCTTCAGAAATTGTAACTGAAAACTGGGTACATATGGTGTCTTTCCCTTTGCCTTCTAAGTTTTGTTAATGCGGCAGATAAATCCCATTCAATCAACGTTGCAGCAAATGGTCGTTGTCACCCTATAGCAAGGATATATTTAAAAGATTGCTCTAAGCAGTGAATACGAGTATATACTTGAGTTTACCCTATCGTGGGAGAGTGAGCGGTGGTAGTATTAACATTTGTGAAGGTTCTAATATTTTACCCTCAGCCGAAGAGAAGCCTACGCATGATGGCACTGTACACCTTAAGTGGAGCAGCTGCGCCGTCCACCCTACATATTTCCCCCTCACCTCGCCGTGGTCAAGATCCTGGTGTGACCCTGGTGAGGCGCTGTCTACCACAAGGAGGCGCTGGTTCTCTACACGCACATGAACGGCGCTGGACCTAGAGGACGATCCTACAGAGGCAGTTGGTTACCTGTGGCCGATGGGTCTGCATGGCGAGACAGACCGGGGTTAAGCAAGAACAACAACTCAGCCAAATACGAGTCAAGTTATCTAACATCAGCTTGAATTGAATACTAGTTATCCCAGTCATGAACTTGGTAACGCTAACTCAGGCTTTTATAACTCAGCTAAGTGAATGTGGTAGGGGTGGACGGACCATGACAGAGTTAATGGTGTTGATAACAACACACTTGACTCTACTTATTCTCCCGCCGACAGACACACATCACCAGGAGTTAGATGGAATAGAATACCAGGTAAGAGAATTGCCCTGATCATGGAAGAGTTAATGGCGACAGTATTTAACGCTTTCTGCATGTTTGGAGTGACGCGTATGGATCGAGTGAGAAATGATGAAGTGTGAAGAACTGGAGTTTTGCAGGAGATGGCTGATCGAGTAGAGAAGAGACTGTTGCGATGGTCTGGGCATACGGAGAGAATGGTTGATGAGCGACTGGTGAAAAAGATAACTGGATCGGATGTGAGAGGTGTAAGGCTGAGAGGAAGACCACGAACAAGATGGACGGACAGTGTGAAGAGAGCGTTGGATGTGAGAATGATATCTGTTGAGCATGGAAGAATGGCTGTGCGTGATAGGGATGACTTGAGAGAAATTGTGAATAAATAAATGGTGACGCGGCCTTGAGGGGATATTGTCCCACATTTGGTCTGATCAGCTGATCAGGTCAGGTGCCGGTAAGGGGATGGGTCCATTATGATGTGGCAGGGGTAAACCAGCTCTGCTGTCGGACCCTGATGCGAATGTCACTGATTGCACTGCGCAGCTGACCCTCGTGCGGTGTGGTGCGGTGAGGATTTGTCCCTTCTCACCTTGAGGCTAAGACGCAAATGAATGTGTGTGTGGATGAATAAATTGGGAGTGTGTCGTCCTGTCACGGCTACCTCCCTTTCCTTGGGGGAAGCAGCCTAGGTATATAGATAGATAGATAAAATAGATAATATTTATGACACTCTGGAATACTAAGCCAAAATTGTCGCGATCATGAGAAAGCTACGGTCGTAAGTTTCACCCTTAAATCGGAGGGTGGACTGCAAACCCCCAATTTTAAACGATAATTTCCAAAGCCTGGGATGAACGCGGGAATCCTCTGGTCGTGCTACATGGATGAGAACTGCATTTTGTATCAAGGATGTTGCCTCATCATACCAGTAACTACAGCATCACATAATTTTATAGGCTTTAACACCCGTTCCCCCGAGGCCTAGCGGTTTTGCTATGCACCTTACACCTCCATATGTCACCACTTCGGCACTAACATCCAACGTCCGCACTGAATACATGGCAGAGCTGTTTGATAAATGAATGGTGTACTGGTGTATTACCCTCCAAAAAATAAATAAATAAAAATAAAAATGTGTGTGTGTGTGTGTGTGTGTGTGTGTGTGTGTGTGTGTGTGTGTGTGTGTGTGTGTGTGTGTGTGTGTGTGTGTGGAGACTGCCTCCAATTTGCGTTTAAGATTATTGGTGATAGATTTAGCATACTCAGGCTTCAGTGACTCCCTCTCGGTTGAACCAAGTAATCAAGCGTTTACTGGAATATAATACTGGGTCAGCAAGACCTTGAGAATTAATCACAAAGCCAAACACCTCGACGATGGAGGGGGAGGAGAAAGAGGAGAAGGAGGAGGAGGAGGAGGGGGAGGAAGAGGAGGAGATGTAAAAAGCAAGAATATGAGGAACTGATTGGGTTCGTGTTCTCGTCGGATATGGATGCTCCCTAACACCTCTTCTTTAGTGATTGAGTTTTGAATATAGCTGGTTAATATCCTTTTTATACCCTTTTTTGCAGAGTATGGCGATATTAGAAGTATTTATGTAACACAGAAGAGGACAGTAAGGTGTAATAAACAAAATAAATCGCTTAGGTAAAGGTGTAACACAGAAGAGGACAGCAAGGTGTAATAAACAAAACAAATCACTTAGGTAAAGGTGTAACCACAGAGGAGGACAGTAAGGTGTAATAAACAAAACAAATCACTTAGGAAAAGGTGTAACACGGAAAAGGAATGTAAGGTGTAATAAACAGAATAAATCGCTTAAGAAAAGGTGTTAGGCAGCTTCCTCAGCCGACGAGAATAGGGGCTCTGCAATCCACGCTTCTTATTTCACCCCAAACGACCATCAGTAACCTTCCTTTCCATATTCATTTTGATTGCATGTTTCATTTTGCCATCACCTAGAGAGAGAGAGAGAGAGAGAGAGAGAGAGAAAGAGGGGGGGGGAGAGAGAGAGATCATGCAAAAAACCTTCCACTGACTCAGCCAGTAGCGAAGTGGCGGCAAACTTCTGCACACAACTGTACATAGCAGTCCATAGTCCCTGTACACGTGTGAAATTCGGAGTAATGAAACAGGATTCCAACCTGACTGACATTTTAAAACTATCTATCTAGCTATTGCCAGAAGCCTTAATCCCGTAAGGGGTAGCCGCAAACAAATCGCCTCCATGTCGCCCTGTCCCCCACTGCTACGGATTAGCTAAATATCACTTGATTTTGACACGATTTCGAGAATGTAAATCACTTTTTGACCTACATGTTATTTTTCCCACCTGCATTTCGTAATATTAACTTATGTATTATGACTTTTCAGCAATAAACCTCAATTTTAGTATCTACAATTTATATAAAAAAAAATATAGGCACAATAACATGGTCATTTAGGTAAATATGGGCTTATATTACGAGAAACAAGGGCAGGTAAAATGCTCTAGGTAATTGAGCATGAAAATATTATTATAAGAAAGTCTATCTATCTATCGATTGCCAGACGCCTTAATCCCGTAAGGGATGGCCACAAACAAGTCGCCTCCATGTCGCCCTGTCCCACGCCATTTCACTGCCCTGCTCCTAGCTCTCATCCCCCTCTCTCATATACCCCTCCACTCCAACCCTCCATCTCATCCTTGGCCTCCCCCTTCCCTCTCCCGCCCTCCTTATAAGAAAGACAATATATAATTACAGGATAAGTAGTTTGGTTACCGTGAGTGCAAAAATCAACGGTGTCTCATTAATATCTAAACTATGAGTGTAATAAAAACAGTAACTTAGTGTCAAGGTGGGTGTAAAAATAATCTCTTTTGACAGGCAGGTTAGGTTACCGGCTAAATGAAGACCTGTGTTCTCGCCAGTTAAAGAAGCTCCCTAACACTATTTCCTAATCAATTCATTTTGCTTATTACACCTTACTATCCTACGCTAATCCATTCTTTTTGCTTATTACACATTACTATCCTATCCTAATCCATTCATTTTGTTTATTACACCTTACTATCCTATCCCAATCCATTCATTTTGCTTATTACACCTTACTATCATATCCTAATCTATTCATTTTGTTTATTACACCTTACTGTCCTATCCTAATCCATTCATATTGCTTATTACACCTTACTATCCTATTCTGTATAAATCCTTGAAATATAATCATACTCTGCATAAGTAGGGCACAAAAAGATACTAACCAGCCATATCCTACAATCAATAGCTAAGGAAGAGGTGCTAGGGAGCCTCCTTACCTGACGAGACTTCGAATCAAATGAATCATAAGCGTCTCAGTATCAAACCGTAAGAGAACCAACAAACTCCCTACCACTAAAAATGAGCCAGATAGTCACTCATGCATCACCCAAACCATCGATTCCGTGGCTCCTTCTCACAGACAAAACCCTGTACATATTTTTCTTTGTGCTACTGTGAACCCTTGGAAGCCTGGTGGTCTAAGAGGTTACGGTAGTCCAACCAGATGCGGACCATATGGATTTAAGAAGATTCTGATAAAGTTTACTCACTACATGGTGTTGCTTAGTATTCAACATCCTGTCACATTTGCCTAGATACCTCACTTACTTTGCCTAGAGCCCTGAACTCCTGTGATCCTAATAGGGCTACAAGGACTGCAAGAAGCATTAGTTTTTAGCTGCGGTTCATTTATACAATTAGGGCATAGTTAGTTGAATGTCAAATGAAAAAGGGGTGCGACCTTTGTGTGCATCTTCATACATACTTTCTTTATTCATTTTGATCCTTTGGCAACTTTTAGCTTACCTACCATTGATGTCTCGCTTTTTCTTGCATTCATTCACCTTATTCATCCCTTACCGTGCTAATCTACCACACCTTCTCCTACCCTGGAACTTACGAACATAAATCTGTTTACCTCCCTGGCTATTATCATTCAGTATCATTATATTAGCGTTGTGGTGTGGATGTGGATGTGATTGGAAGCGTTAGGAGAAACACATTAAGGTGGTTTGGCCATGTGGAGAGGATGGAGAGAGAGACTGACGAGGACAGTGTATGTGAGAGGTGGAGAAGGGGAGAGGGAGGGGTAGGCCAAGGATGAGATGCAGGGATGAAGTGGAGAGGTATATGAGAGAGGGGGATGTGAGCTGGGAACAGGGCAATGAAATGGCGGGGGACTGGGCGACATGGATGCGATTTGTTTGTGGACACTCTTACGGGATTAAGGCGTGTGGCAATAGATAGATAGATCATCATATCACACTCATACCCCTTTTATACGTTATTTATGCAGGGTTTGGTGATATTAGAATGAATTAAGTAACATATAAGAGGACGACTAGGTGTAGTAAGCAGAATAAGTCGCTTTGGATGGGGTGTTAGGGAGCTCACTTAACCAACGAGAAAAATTGCCCATGAGCTTCTTTAGATCCCCCGAAGAAGCCAGAGGTACAACTATGGATCTTTTATCTTAACCTGGCCCAGAATTTCGCCCTTTGCAGCTAATTTCACGTAGCTCAGTGGCAGAAAAAGAGAAGGGCCTAGCTCTTCATCCCTCACATAGCACTTCTTCGTGACTAGTATCATTTTCTAGTGGTAATCTATTAAGTAAAAATATATAAAGGAAAAATGTAAATTTTATGCCAAAGTCAAGTGAAAATTGTTTAGTCTGGAACAAATCTCAACTCTGCTTCACCCGTGTTCTCTTCCTTCTTCTTCCCATGTTTGTGAAAATCCCCAGAAATAGAAGAATATGAAGATGTGATAGGTAAAAATTAATCGCTAAGGAGAACGAGTTCCGAAATTAGTAACGGCAAGGAGAATAGAACTTACATAAGAGAAAAAATCAACAAGTAACTAACCTTTCTGAAACACCGGATCGTCACAGAGGAAGGCGAGGGTAGAGCGTGCCCCCTTGAGGTGCTCCTCCAGACCAGCTCTCTCCACCTGTGAGAGGCACTGCGCTGTGTACCCGTCCACACAGCGCATCCCGCCCTTGAACGCCCTGGCCACGAAAAGGGAAAAGATAGCTTACAACAGAGAGGTTCGACTGCAAGTGGAAATGTTGGGTGAGAGAGACACAGGTTAGAGTTTGGATTCTTTATATTCTCTGACATTTCCGGCCACTCTCTGAAGACGGGTTCTGTGTTGCCCTGAATCGTAGAGAAACTAAAGAATTCAAGGTCCAGCATGTCTCTCTCTCCCACCCAACATTTCCAGAGCTTACAATGTGGGTTGTAAATTTTCTCCCTCGGATTACCACCTTTCACAATACTCTTTATACTTTATAACTAAAATTGCCATCTCTTCACCTTGAATACTGAGTTACAGCAATAGAATAACACTAGAAGATGCTGTTAGTCACAAAGAAGTGCTGTGGATAGGATATAGATCATTAGTGTTATCTTTTTCTGCCACTGAGCTACGTCAAATAAGCTGCAACACGACGAAAATCTGGACCAACTTAGAGTAAAAAGTGTATAATAACTGTAAAAATATACAGTGATCTAAAATATGCCAGAAATTTTGTGAAGGTAGTTAGAGGAGACTGACGAGGAGAGTGTATGTGAGTGAGGTGGAGGGGGGGGGAGGGAGGGGGAGGCCAAGGATGAGATGGAGGGATGGAGTGGAAAGGTATAGGCTATGAGAGAGGGGGGGTGATATAGAAGCAGGGCAATGAAATGGCGAGGGACAGGGCGACATGGAGGCGATTTGTTTGTGGCCACCCCTTAAGGGATTTAGCCGTCTGGCAATAGATAGATAGATAGAGGAGTGTGCTGGATTATTCTCTATGTTCTTTAACCACTGGAGGTCAACAAAATAAGAGAGGAGTTGAGTAAAAAAAAGTATATATACTATGTTTAAGTTGGTCCTGATTATTTTTTCCCCTTTCGCAACTCATTTCACGTAGCTCAGTGGCAGGAAAAGACAATACTCCAGCTCTGCAACCTTTCCACTGAACCTCTTTGTGACTAGCATCATATTCTTGTGTTATTCCACTGTTACACTCCAGCATTCAAGACGGAGAGATGATAACTTTAGGCCAAGTTAGAGTAAGAAAGGAATAGTTGAACGGTATCCTCTCTCTCTCTCTCTCTCTCTCTCTCATCATTATTATTATTATTATTATTATTATTATTATTATTATCATCTTTTATTTGAGCAACACCCTATTTGACTCCGGTTCTTGCCAGCAGACGCATGCGAAGGAACATATACCAAAACACACTGTAAATATCCACACTAACAGAGCTTCAAATCCTTTACTCTTTTCACCTTAACCTGGCCTAACATTGCCGTCTCTCCATCATTAATACTGAGTCGTAGCAAGAAATTAGCGCCAGATAATGATGCTAGTCACGAGGAAGTGCTATAGAGAGGACAGTGCTGTAGAACTGTCATTTCCTGTCACTGAAATAAGGGAAAATAAGTTACAGACATACAAAAGGATATACTATTGATGATACACGAATATTGTCAACTGAAGCAGGGTAATGAGTCAGAAACGAGTCTCCTTGGTTACTAGTCAAATCACAAGACTTGAATAGGATAGACTGATTTTCGTTTGGAGCAGTGTTATGATTTGGTAACGAGTCTCCTTGGTTACTAGTCAGCCTGAATACTAAGTCTTGGTTGCACGAAAATCAATTAGCCAATGTTGTGAGATATTAATGAGTCTCCTTTGTTACTAGTCATTTCACACAGCTTGAATACTATGTCCCGGTTGCATAAAAAGCCATGAGCTGTAGTTATGAGGTAGTAATGAGTCTCCTTGGTTACTAGTCAAATCAGCAATCCTGACTACACTTGCTCGCCGACTGAGCTGAAAAGGGTTAGGGATATTTATCAGAATAAAAGGCTGTATCAGCAAACACGTTATACATATCCACCATGAACAAGGTATCAGATCCTAAAACACACACACACACACACACACACACACACACACACACACACACACACACACACACACACACACACACAGGCAGATCACAAGCATGGATACGTTAACACCGAGTCACCGTGGCTCCAGGAGTATATGTAGACACGAGACATAGCATGGGGCTTGATAGAGGCGTGGGGACGGTGTGTGTGTGTGTGTGTGTGTGTGTGTGTGTGTGTGTGTGTGTGTGTGTGTGTGTGTGTGTGTGTGTGTGTTTTGTAGTTGTCTGGTGAGAGAGACTGATTGGATATTCTGTTTTTGTACGATGTAATATCTTGATTTGTATTCATAGTACAGATATTATTAGCCTTTACCTGTTATATAGGTGGAGACTATTGTTTTTTGCTGTTATTAATATTATTATTATTATTATTATTATTATTATTATTTTTATTATTATTTATTATTATTATTATTATTATTATTATTACTATTATTGTTATTATCATCATTATTCCCGCCTCAGAGTCTCGCAACGATTCCAGGAGAACCGAGATTGGGCGAGGAATCTGATGGGCTCGGGCTAGCCTGTGTGTCCTGGCATGGGCCATTGCTAATAGAAAAAAAAAAAAATCCAAAGCCTTTATGCAGTGGAAGGACATGAGTCATATCAATATTATATTGTGAACGAGATAAGTTGGTCGTGTCTACTGGAGATTTCAATATGACCTGCGCAAGCAATCTGAATGGCCCAGGTTATATGTCCTGATATGGGCCATTGCTGATAGAAAAATATTCCAAAAATCCTCAATGGGGTCAAGGTCATTTTAAGAAACAGAAGGTGGAAACTAGTGACTCTCTGCAGGACAGTGACAGAGCTCTGGTTATTATTATTATTATTACTATTATTATTATTATTATTATTATTATTATTATTATTATCCACCTACTAAAGAGGGAGAACTATTCTTTTGCTGGTATTATTATTATTATTCTGGCCTCAGAGTCTCACGACGATTCTGGGGGAAACGGAGACTGCAGACGAAATGTGAGGGGCCCAGGTTATGTGTCCTGGCATGGGCCATTGCGAATAGAAAAAAAAATCCAAATCCTTTATGTGCTGTGGAAGAGCATGGCAGAAACACTCATATCAGTATGATGAGTGAACGAGATAATTTGGTTGTGTCTTCTGGAGATTTCAGTCCAACCTGCACAAGGAATCTGAAGATGAAACTTGGCGGATAGATTCCTAAGAGTTTATTTAACTTTATTACAGTCTCCACTTACTACGTACGTGGAGACAAGTGACTGTCCACAGGACAGTTACAGAGTTCCAGTTATTATTATTATTACATTTTTTTTTATCATTATTATTATTTGTTTTTCATTAGTCAGCATCACCACCATTATTATTTTTATTATTATTATTATTATTATTATTATTATTATTATTACAGTAGTTGCTGCATGAGAGAGAGACGAGAGAGAGAAGGAAATGAATATGAGTGTAATACGCCTCGACACAGGAAATGAAAGAGAACGAATACACACACGCCGTGAAACAGGCATGACTTACACAATAAAACGCATCACCATTAATTACATTTCTAAGTATTGTATCTCACTCCATTTCAACTCAGTGTAGACGAGTGTAGAAATGAGTGTTATAGATAGTGTTGCTACGCCTTTCACTACCAGAGATGCTACTATGGCTGTTATAAAATCCTCTGGTGGCAGTGAATTGGCGGGGGACAGGGTGACGTGGAGGCTATTTGTTTGTGGCCACCCCGTATAAAGGATTAAGGCGTCTGGCAATAGATAGATAGATAATAGCATATATACAGTGAAATGAGCGTCATTGTGCTGACTTGATTGAGATAGCATAGAATGAAAGCAACTGAGTCTAAACACACACACACACACACACACACACACACACACACACACACACACACACACACACACACACACACACACACACACACACACACACACACACACACACACACACACACACACACACACACACACACACACACACACACACACAAGATGAAAATAACAGCACTGGAAACTGTATCATGCATGAGCACTTTAATAACACATATAATTTTCACTATTATTAGTTTCCAAAATGGGGAACAAGTAAAATATTTAATCTCCCTCTCATGTTACACTCCAATATTACCAGAATTTCATTTTCGTTTACTAGTAGCATAATACAACTTCATAATGTATATTCCAAAAGGTGTAAAATTAATCTGCATCCCAAACATAAAAAGGCAGGTTAAAAAATCTTATATGCGTTGACAGCACAGTACTCGATAACTCAAGGGAACACATTTTAAGCGTTTCATTTTTATTTTTAATGTGAAAGAAATATCTCTGTAATTCATAGTAGGAACAGCAACAGCATGTCCACAAATAACTAGAGCAAAATGGTGAGGACCGACGTGAAGAGCAGTGTGTAAACAATGCTGAGCTGACACGCACGCAGAGAGGAAAGTGGGTTAAAGCTCCGTGGAAAAAGTATAACTGTAGCTTCATGTGAGTGTGTGTTTTTAGTAATGTGTATGGCCTCCCCTTGCCTGTATATGCTGCCTGCATCTTTGTGGCATATTTTTGATGATGCCCCTTATGTCAACCAGGGGTATGTCCTGCCATTCTTGCACCGCGGTATGTTTAAGGACCTGCAGGGCTTGTGTGGTGTTGTGTATGGTTAAACACCATGTCGTAGAAGAGTTCGATTTGGTTTAGGTCAGGGGACCTTGCTGGCGAATTCATCACCTCAGTACCTTTCTGTTCCAGGAATGCAGAAGTTAGCTGGTCTGTGTGTTGACGGGCATTATCACGCATAAGAGTGAAATTCTGTACGCACACTGCCTACAGAAGGAGGACAATTGGCTTTAGAATGTTGTCTATGTAAACCCGCGAACCAAAGTTTCGGTACCCCCCCCCCTCGATGGAAGGAAGTGGAAGTCAGGGTTAGAGAGAGGGCAGGTGAACGGACAACCGTGAGTGGTACTTTGGAACTGAGCTACGAGGCGAATAGTGAGCAACCTAATGACACTGGATTCGAAACATTTCCATGCTATTCACCTGCAAAACATTATGCGTTCGTAACATACATACTGTAACATATAACATAGACTACTGTGTTACCATGGTGTCCTGTGATATTGACCCATCTGTTTCGGATCCTCGTCACACAAATAAATCACCGAGCAAGTTGTATTTAAGTTGCAACTTGTCATTATAACTACAGTTATTATTTTTGTGAATGTTATCCCTGGATTGTCTATAGCTATAATAAAGAATGGTTGTGAATTTAATGTTAATTTTCACAGTAGTTGTGTGGATGGTTATCTATGTGGCAATCATTTTATGTGGACGACTAAACCACATTGTGATGGACAGCGGAGAGCATTCGCCAATAATTTACTATAACCAGATGAAATTAGATGCAAACAACATAAAATATTATGAGACAATGAAGACACAGCTGTGGTATCCTGCTCCGCCTTGTTATCAAGGCCTTAAATGGGGCTTCGCCTCATACGTGCATTATTTTCCTTCAGTCTCTGCCTCTTTTATTACTCTTACTTCCCGGTATCCTCTTACTGCGAGTCGTCATATTCCTTGGTGGGTTTCTTGTCGTCCGGTCCTATAACCGTACTGTATTACATTATTCCTTGCATCATCACTCCCAGACAAACAACGTTAGCACAAGACTGCTGAATCTGTTAATACCATTATTGCCACTTCCACTACTACTGTAATCCCCATTTTCCTATTGTGTCTAATTTCCCTCACAGTACTACTACTGCTGCTCCTATTACTACTCCACTATAAATCTGTATAATAATAAATATGATTGTCCTTATGTCTGTGTATCTGTTAATCATAATTATTGTCTCTGTCCCACCGTCGACAATTCGTCACTGACCCGGCACCGCTACTCCAGTTCCCACCCACCATGGATTCTACTCCTCCCCCACTCCGACACCACATTACCCTTCACCTCATCCTTGGGCCAGAAGGCCTGTTGTTCACCCTTTACCGGTGAATATACGTGACATGCATTAATAATAAAAAAGAAGGCATTTGAGAGCTAAACGGTAATCGCCCTCTGAAATATTCTGTTTGCCAAGTCCAAACTTTAGGCCATATATTGATACCATGAAGGTTTTATGTTGAGAGCTCAAGCCATTCATGAGATTTAATGGTGCTAAAGGCAGGCAATAAAAACTAGTTGACCTTTAGCAGTTAGTTTGGTGACCTTGACTCTGACCCCGAGTTGCCATTTTCGAACTCCTCCAAGATTTTGGCCATATCTTGATACGCCCAAGGCTTCATGTTGATAGCTCAAGCCGTTCATGAGATATATTAGGAACACACACACACACACACACACACACACACACACACACACACACACACACACACACACACACACACACACACACACACACACACACACATGCAGTTAAAAACATGATCGCTCCGCCTTCTAAAGGTAGGCGATAATATTATAATAATAACAACAACATCGTAGATGTGTACTGTAGTGTTCCTAACATTACACTTAATAACTGCCGACCCAAACGTGCTTATATTACGGAGCACTGATATATTAACCACAAAACCGACACCAGACCGTTCTTATCATTACCACTGCACCTTCCCTATAGCACTTCACCATGGTAATACAACCCACTGTAGTCCTCTGTGAGATCGCTACACGTGTTTGGGAAATATAACAGTGCACAACATGCCTACAAACCACTAAAATAAGCATATGATGTTTCACTGACATCCATCAAATAGCCTAGGAGAAGTTAGTGGACAACCAAACAAACGACTGGATACAGACAGACAGAAGCAGAATGTCTCGCATAGGTATGTAACGACCTTACAAAACTCTTGTGATCCTGCATTGCAGGTGTCAGCACAGTAATAATAATAATAATAATAATAATAATTAATCACATGTTATTAGGCACGATACTGAGAAGGACACACACTGGAATAGCATGTGTCGACGCAATGCAGAATCTGTTTGCCATGACAGAAGGTTGGGTTGCGGTCAAACATTAATTTAGTATTACTATAACCCTACCATTACAGCATATTATGGCACTGTTTGGTTTTATATGTCACACCTGTTTTCACTTGTTTTATCAGGGAGATTATGGTGTTTGTCCTCCTCTGTATCATGGATATTAACATGATTACTACTACTACTACTACTACTACTTCTACTACTACTACTACGATTATTATTATTATTATTATTATAACAATGATGACACCTACAAAGCAGGATCGTAATAGTTTTGTCAGGTTGTCATATACCGATGCGAGACATTTGGCCTCAGTCTATGTCCAGCCGTGTGTTTGTTTGTCCGCTAACTTCTAGGCAATTTAATGGATGTCAGTGAAACATCACAGGTGTATTTTAATGGGTTGTAGGCATGTTGTGCGCTATTATTTTTTTCCAAACATGTGTAGTGATCCCACAAAGGACTTCAGTGGGTTGTATTACTATGGTGAAGTGCTTCAGGTAAGGTCCAGTGGCAATGATAGGAACGGTCTGTGGTCGGTTCTGTGGTTAATATATCAGAGCTCCGTAATATAGGCACGTTTGGGTCTGCGACTTTTATAATTATGTAATGTTCGGAATACTGCAGATGTATGTTGTTGTTGTCAATTTTATAATTATTCTTATTAATGCATGCCACGTATATTCACCGGTAAAAGGTGAACAACAGGCCTGGTGGCCCAAGAAGGAGGTGAGGGGTAAAATGGTTCGGAGTGGGGGAGGAATAGAGCTCATGGCGGGTGGGAGAGAGGGGGGTGGGGTGCAACTGGGGTAGCGGTGCGGGGTAAGTGACGAGTTGTCGACGGTGGGACAAGGACAATATGATTAACAGATACACAGACATAAGGACAATCATATGTTTTATTATACAGATTTATAGTGGAGTAGTAATAGGAGCAGCAGTAGTAGTACTGTGAGGGGAATTGCAGTAGACACAATGGGGAAAGGGGGAATAGTAGTGGCAGTGGCAATAATGATATTAACACAGTCTTGTGCTAACGTTGTTTGTTTGGGAGTGATGATGCAAGGAATAATGTAATACAGTACGGGTTATAGGACCGGACGACAAGAAACCCTCCAAGGAATATGACGACTCGCAGTAAGAGGATACCGGGAAGTAAGAGTAATAAAAGAGGCAGAGACTGAAGGAAAATAATGCACGTATGAGGTGAAGCCCCAGTTAAGGCCTTGATAACAAGGCGGAACAGGATACCACAGCTTTGTCTTCGTTGTCTTATAATGTTTTGTGTTGTTTGCATCTTATTTCACCTGGTTATAGTAAATTATTGGCGAATGCTCTCCGCTGTCCATCACAATGTGGTTTAGTCGTCCACATAAAATGATTGCCACATACTCGTATATAACCATCCGCACAACTACTGTGAGAATCAACATTAAATTCACAATCATTCTATATTATGGCTATAGACAATCCAGGGATAACATTCACAAAAACTATAATTGCAGTTATAATGACAAGTTGCAACTTATATACAACTAGCTCGGTGCTTTATTTGTGTGATGAGGATCCGAAACAGATGGGTCAGTATCACAGGACACCATGATAACACAGTAGTCTATGTTATATGTTACAGTATGTATGTTACGAACGCATAATGTTTTGCAGGTGAATAGCACGGAAATGTTTCGAATCCAGTGTCATTAGGTTACCCACTATTCACCTCGTAGCTCAGTTCCAAAGTACCATTCACGGTTGTCCGTTCACCTGCCCTCTCTCTAACCCTGACTTCCACTTCCTTCCATCGAGGGGGGTACCGAAACTTTGGTTCGCGGGTGTACCTCTGTGCTGTCAGAGTACCACCTTCAAAAACATACAGGTAAACACCATCCCATACAATGACAGCCTTTATCGTAACAGTCATTCTCGACGATGTTCCATTCCCCCGGAGTTCTTCATCGGCTGTCACAGTTGGAAATGTAGAATCAGCCCTCTGTCTGTCTATCTATCTATAGGCTGAGGCCCTAATCCCGCAAAGGGTGGCCGCAAACAAAACGCCTCCAAGTCGCTCTGACACCCACCATTTGACTACCCTCCCCCCAACTCACTCCCCCCTCCCTCATATACCTCTCAACTCCATCCCTCCACCTCATCCTCGGTCTTCCCCTCCCTCTCCCTCCCCCCACCTCACCTACATACACCCTCTTAGTCAGTCTTTCATTCTCCATTCTCTCCACATGTCCAAACCACCTCAGTGTATTTCTCCTAATCTTCTCAACCACATCCACATCCACCCCACAACGTTCCTTCACTTTTTCATTCGTCAACCTGTCCCTCCATGTCACTCCACATGCTCCTCTCAAGTAAATCATTTCCACTGCTCTCACTCTTGATTTGTTCCCCTCTTGCAAGGTCCAAGGTCCACGCCTCGCTTCCATACGTCAGGGTAGGGATCACAATACTATCATGCAGTGACTTCTTAACTTCCATACTCATCTCCCTATTTCTCATCACTGCTTTCAGTGAACCAACAACCTTCCTTCCCTGCTGTACCCTTTCACGCACTTCATCCCCCAAAGTTCCATCCTTACTCATCACACTACCCAAGTACTTGAACGCACTCACATTCTCCATATCCTCGCCATCCAACCTCACCCTGCATTCTGTGACTTCATTCCTCTCAAACACCATGACTTTACTCTTGTTTACATTAACTTTCAGATGCCTCTTCCTACACACTGTCCCAAATTCATTCACTAAACCTTGGAACTCCCATTCATCTTCACTCAACAATACTGTATCATCAGCAAACAACAACACCGGAATCTTCCAAATCTCACCCTCATTCATTAGAGCCAGCCCCACATCCACTGCCCTACCTTGTACCTCCTTTACAACCCCATCCATGTATATATTAAACAGCCATGGAGACATCTCACAACCCTGTTTCAGTACCACACTGAGATCAAAGAACTCACTCAGCTCACCATCCACTCGCACCGTAGCCCTAGCTCCTTCGTACATACTCTTCATAGCACTCAACAATTTCCCCTCCACTCCATATATTCTCACTACCTTCCACATACCTTGTCTATCTGTTCTGTCATAAGCTTTCTCCAAGTCCATGAAGGCAGCATACACTTTCTTTCCCTTCTCTAGATACTTCTCCACTAAACATCTTAGAACAAATATCTGATCTACACACTGTTTTCCCTTCCTAAATCTCCCTTGTTCTTCTTCAACTGGCTCCTCTGTAATATGCCTAACCCTATCAATGAGTATTCTACTATATATTTTTCCAGTCACACTAAGAAGGCAAATACCCCTATGGTTACCACATACTTCTCTCTCTCCTTTTCCTTTGTACAGAGGAACAATTATATCTGATTTCCAGTCCTCTGGAACCCTTCCCTCTTCCCAAGCCAATCTACACAACTTCCATATCCACTCCGCAACAATCTCACCTCCATACCTAAGCATTTCACCACACACTCCATCAATTCTTGGGGCCTTTCCCATCTTGATCTTCTTCATTGCTTCCACTATTTCCGCCCTACTGATCTCTTCCTCCCTCCTCTCATCTCTCCTTCTCCCAGCCATTCCCCAACCACTTATACTCGCACTGCTCTCACTCTCTACATTCAACAAATCCTCAATTTCTCTCTCTTCAGTAAAAAAAAAAAAATGATGCCCGGTGACGAAGTTGCCGTTCTTGGTGCTCTCTTGCAGACTCAAGTCATCGTGCACGGTGTTCACGGGTAAGGACAGGATCTCAGACAGGAATGTGACTTCTCAGGTTACCTTTATAACAACCTGCTACACAGGTTGTTCCGACATTCAGACATCTGTAGTCTGCTGCAAGTCATAGCGCACTGACAGTGGACTGGCAAGGCATTGTTATCCTTCGTCGACCTTGAGCTGGCTTTCTTGAGTATGCTGTACACCTGTCTCTCCGTACCTCCTCCACATTCAGATCACACTTGGCGACACATCAAATCGCAATGCATCTCTCCCTACAGTAGCACCATCAGCAAGTGCTGGATCGCTCAAGCGACCTTGGTTTCGTGTAAAAAGCTCGTGGCACACTCTCACCAATGCCTCTTACACACACGTCAAACACAAACACCGCAGGAAACTTCATGCCTGAGTATCAAGTTTCGTCTTGAGAATGGATTGCTGTGATTTTTGTTTTCAATCAACCTCTAGCCAAGGCCTTTAAGCCAAGCGATTTTTTTTTCTGTCTTTATATTATTTTATTGATTTGCATTTTTTTCTGGAGACGAACATACAATAGAAACCTAATTTAAGTACCCTGACATCTGGAAAGCTAACAACAAATTGCTATCCTACACTAAAGCCTAAGTATAGCAATGGCTAAGCTAAAAAAAAAAAAAGCAAAGAAAGATAAAGAAAATAGGGGTAAAGCACTGTACCTCGACTAAGAGAACACCATCCTCTGCACTCATCACCTGCTGATTACTCCTAATTACTCCTTTGCACCAATCCCCTGCTGACCGTCAAGCTTGGTTTAATAAAGAGGATATCAATATATGAAAAATAACACAAGCAACCCGAACTTTTCCATATACGCCAGCTATCTTCCCTAATTAAGAAGGCTAATATTAACGAAGAGTGAAATACCTTGACAGACCATCACATACCAAAGTTGCCCAGTACCTCTCCATACTGCACACCTGCACTCATCACCTGCTGACTCTCAGGCGAGGGACTCCAGTTCAGTGGAGAGGACATCAGTGGAAGAAACAAAACCGCCAGAAACAGGAACTTCGTAGTGAGAAGAAACACCAGCTTTTTCAGGGTCCCTTAATGAACCGAACAGTTCTGAAACAAATTCGGCCCTCTCGACCATTTATACACTAACTACCGGTACTTCGCCACTTAATATTTCATCCCAACAAATTGTTACTCTTAAATCAGTCTCACCCAAATATATGTTTCTTTGAATATTTCGTGCAGTGTGTTTTTCTGTTACCTTCTAATATATAATCGGCCAACATTAAGATCGCATAAAGGGTTTCTTGTCTGTAGAATTTAAACCAATCAAAAAATGTTCTAGGTCTCTTAAAACACCAATGGAAGACTATCTATCTCTTTATCTATTGCCAGACGCCTTAAACCCGTAAGGGGTGGCCACAAACAAATCGCCCCTATGTCGCCCTGTCCCCCGCTGTCACTGCCCTGCTCCCAGCTCACACCCTTTTCTCTCATATACCTCTCCACTCCATCCCTCCATCTCATCCTCGGCCTCCCCCTCCCTCTTCCCCCCTCCACTTCACTCACATACACTCTCCTCGTCAGTATCTCGCTCTCCAAGGGAAGACAGTTGCAAAAATCGCTTCCTATGTATTCATGTAGCAAATAGTATGTAATGCTGTGTTTAGCTGCAGAACAATGAAGGTAGTATCAGTGAACCAAAATATATTATCGACAAGCATGCTAAACCCTCTTGAATTCTCAGTCAGATACCAAAACACTGAATAAAAAGGAAGTTGGTATGAAAACAGATTCCGAACGGTCGTGTGTATAACGTATATCACCTGTTATATTCGCCAGTAAAACTCATCGAAAAAAAGAAAGAAAGAAAGAAAGAAAGAAAGAAAACAGTAATCTTAACTTCACTTTCTTTCAGACATGTACAAAAATCGGTATTCCCCTGCAGTGAACAGTGTATCTGTGAAATTAATGATACACCTACATGTGCAACACCTCGAAATAATCAGCACTATATAATTCACTTCATTACCTCATTATAATCCACGTACAGACTCTGCAGTAAAGCATTAATTCTGAAGAGTAATGCCAATTCAAAAAATAATAATAAGGACTATGGCTATGTGGAGAGGATGGAAAGTGAGAGACTGACGAGGAGAGTGGATGTAAGTGAGGTGGAGGGGAAGAAAGGAAGGGGGAGGCCAAGGATGAGATGGAGGCATGGAATGGAGAGGTATATGGGGGAGGGGGGTGTGAGCTGGGAGCAGGGCAATGAAATGTTGGGGCACAGGGCGACATGGAGGTGATTTGTTTGTGGCCATCCCTTACGGGATTAAGGCGTCTGGCAATAGGTAGATAGACAGACTAATAAAACTTTCTCTAACATCAAACAATGTGCCACAGAAAGATAATTTGTTCATCAAGCGTTAGCACTAGACATGTCACCTGGTCGACCAATGTGCTTGCTTGTTTTCGCTCTTGTTGTTGCTCTTCTTCTTCTTCTTCTTCTACTTCTTCTTCTCCTTCTTTATTATTATTATTATTATTATTATTATTATTATTATATAAATTGTCACAAATTTCTCGCTACAAACACTTGTTAATTGGCATGTGGTGGGTGGGAAACGGAGGAGGTGGGGGTGATGTAGATATAGTCAAGACAAGACAGTGTTTGTCAGAAGGAAATTAACTTCAGCAGATGTTACATTCCCAAACAGAGATGCAGAGTATGGCGATTTTAGAAGGCTTTATGCAACATGGAAAAGAGTAGGAAGGTGTAATAAGCCAAGCCATTCGGTTAGGAAGAGGTGTTAGGGAGCTTCCTTATCCGGCGAGAATACGGGACATAGAGTGGTTTCTTCCCCTTAAATGATCTGAATTACGGCAGCCCACTTTCCAGTTTTCCGTGGACCTATTAGAGGCAATTAGGGACTGGTTATACGTCTTTAAACGGGTATTAGACGCAGTAAGTGGGGTATAAGATGTAGCAAGAGGTCGTGATATGGGTGTAATAATTTCCGCAGTAAACTCTCTTCGTGCCACACACTTCTGCGACGTAAGTGGAAAAAAGAGCGAGACCAAGGTTCGCAATTATGTCCGTTAAGAATCTCTCTAGCACCCCTTTCTAAGCAATTTATTTCTGTATGTGACTACTCAGTATTAATCTGTATGCTGTATATTCTGATTATGGTGATACAGAACTTTATAACAAAGAACAGGACAGTAACTAGTAATAAACAAAATAAATCGCTTAGGAGGAGGCATTAGGGAGCATTCTTTATCACACAGTCAGTCCCAAGCACAGTCTCACAGCGGAAGAGCTACGCAAACTCGTTTTTCGAACCTTCACATAAAAAAGGACAGAAATGGAACCGCTGAACTTTGGATATGCTTTGGCCAAAGATCATTGTCATCGATGTTGGCTGCTGTCAGTTCACCACACTCGTTTTTAAAGTTCATAAAGAGACACAGGAGAGGCGACAGGACTTCTGATCCCGATTGTACATGAAAACTACACCATAAAGATAGGAGCTGTAATGCAAACAAGACAAAAGACACCTATGATAACTGCACCCACCCCTGCAATATTCTAGGGTGACAGAACTAATTAATTATGAGATACGCAAATACAGTAAACCCTTTCTGGCTCACAGGCCCTTCTAATACAGCTAACCACCCAGTGCCACGACCTGCCTGTGTGTCATATTTACGGCTGTTCCGACACGGTGCAGGTACATGATCGATTTGTACTTCTGTGTTATTTTTGTATGTATGTATGTCTTTATGTAAGTATGTATGTATGGACTGATGTACGTAGGTACGTAGGTAGGTAGGCAAGTAGGTAGGTAGGTAGGTAGGTAGGCAGGTAGGTAGGCAGGTAGATAGGCAGATAAGTATTTAGTGTTTTTCCGTGCCTCGCTGGGTCTCTTGTGGCTGTTCCAGCACCAAACAGGTGGGAAATGGACTAACGCACTTGTTTTTTGTATTTCTGTGTGCATGTACACTATAAAAGCATGTATGTATATATGTACCTGTATGTATGTATGTATGTATGTATAAAGATATGTATTTATACCTTATCATCAGTCCCACAACACACACATTCAACAAGGCCTGGCCCTCATCCTTCAAAGCGGCACCGTATCTCAGTGAGTAACACAGCGAGGGACGCGCAGTGTTTGGCCGCCCTGGTGGGTGTGGCAAAAAAGACGGGATTCTGGTACTCAGGTAATCAGTGTTTTAGGCAGAGTGGCCGAGTGCTTGGTGCTGCTATGTTCACGTAGTCAAAAAAGTATCTTTACACTTCCCATTTTTACTTTTTGAAACCGTTGACGAACCACATGAGAATGTTCTTCGTTCAGTTTTCATTCATGTATTTGCCTGTTATAACTATCTGAACCAAGTAAAGTATGAAGTTTATACAGTGGGTTAAAAACTGCCATTAAATCTATTTGCCTTTGGAATAACACGCTAACAGTAGCAGCGTTCATTGTGAAACCACCGATCGCCTGAGTAAAGATACTTTTTTGATTGTGTGTACAAAGCTGCCGGCCCACCAGCGCCAAGGATGAAGCCTGTGAAGCTGGCCCACTCGACTCGGTTGTTCATCCACCTTTTTTGAGCCGGGAGAGAAAATGAGAACTTAGGATATTCACCTAGAGGAGGCAGACGTAATAAACTAGATGATGCAGCAGTCTTGTATCCAGGGACAGTGGGTAAATAACTGGGCACAGTTTAAAGGCTTATGCTAAGGCGATAAACACCTGGTCCAAATGCCTCATGGTGTCATCCCAACTTTTTCTTTCTTTCTTTAGAGTACGCTTAGTTGTTTTGGCCATGTGGACCGATTGGATACGTCTAGGCTGTTGCAAATATGTCTAATCTGAAAGAATAGGTTGGTTGACAGAGTTCCTGTTGAGAAAATGAGAACCCTGTGTTTGAAGTTGATGAAGCAAGACGCTGACACATGATTAAGTGAAGGGATGAAGATGGAAGATGTTTGTGACCAGGGTGCAACGCATTGGAACTTGACATCGACAGGAATGGCTCTTTCCCACAGCTGGTTTTGAAGGGACATGTTGCTATGGTTGTTTATATCCCATGATGAGGTATTTCAAATTTCGATGGGTTGATAATAAACTGAAAAACATCTAATGGCTGAGTTTTCGACTCAAAATTCAATATTCCGAAAAGCTTATCAACATCTCCGTCATTGACTGATTATTATAATTATATATGCATGTACGTATGTATGAATGTATGTATGCATGTATGTATGTATGTGTGTGTGTATGTTTGTATGTATGTAACCCTGTCTTTTAACTGATAGCAAGTTCGGGCAAGTTTGTTATAGTTGTAACCGAATTTAGTGAAAGGATTGATGATCAAACAAGAGACTGAATTTCTGTTTTGTGAACATTTTGTCAGTGGTCGACTTCACAGGCCTAGGACGCTTTAATCATATTTTTATTCGACTTAACCCAAACTTGGTGAACGAACGAGGTCACAACAAGAATGAAGGTGATCGATTTGAAAACAGAGATCGAGGACACAGGGCAAAATCAAGTATCAACCCACATGTGTCTCCGTAAGAACTAAATCACGCAACATTTTTTTTTATCTAATTGGAACCAAATTTAGTGGAGGCACATGAACCTGACATATTGTTTAAAAAAAAAATAAAGGTCTAAGGTCAAAGTCACATGGCAAGATCAACTAAAAGATTTAATTATATTTCGACCAATGATGTTGGAAGGGTTCAGGGTAAACCAAGGAGGAAGGCATTCGATTTGAGGACAACTCAAAGGTCAGTGTCACAGGGCAAGGTTAATATCTAATCTGAGTGTGTTATAGTGTACTGCTGTTTACTGGTCTGATAGCTTTTACTGTGCTTGCCTTCTCTGTATATATATATATATATATATATATATATATATATATATATATATATATATATATATACTGCCTTATGTACTGTTCTGCCTTTGTTCTACCTGTCTGTTGTACTGTTCTGCCTTTGTTCTACCTATCTATTGTACTGTTCTGCCTTTGATCTATCTGTTGTACTGTTCTGCCTTTGATCTATCTGTTGTACTGTTCTGCCTTTGATCTATCTGTTGTACTGTTCTGCCTTTGTTCTACCTATCTATTTTACATCAGGAGCTGTTTTAGTGAAATAACTATGATGTGCTCAGCGTCCATTTATACAGGCACTTGTATCAATCTCTCTCTCTCTCTCTCTCTCTCTCTCTCTCTCTCTCTCTCTCATCCAGGAAAAATCACAGATATTATTTGTGTTCATCAGTGACGTTATTCACGAAGCGTCAAAAGTAATTCACAGTTGCACGCTTCATTAAGATCCCCTTTGTTTGTAATCCCTCACAGATCGCCTCATTAACCCATTGTGTGTGTGAAGTCATTTATAATACAATTATGCACTCCCGGATATGAGTTGGTGATATTTAATAGTCTGTATTTTCTCTACTTATTATTACTTGCAAATATGTACGCTTGTCAATGAAATATAGAGACAGTTTAACATATTTCTATCCATCTCTCTATTGCCAGACGCCTTAATCCCGCAAGGGGTGGCCACTAACAAATCGCCTCAATGCCGCCCTGTCCCCAACCATTTCATTGCCCTGCTCCCAGCTCATATACCTTCACTCATTTACCTCTTCACTCCATCCCTCCATCTCATCCTTGGCCTCCTCCTCCATGTCCCCTCCTCCACCTTACTCACATACACTCTCCTCGTCAGTCTCTCGCTCTCCATCCTCTCCACATGTCCAAACCACCTCATAATATAAAGCACCGCCATGATATAAAATACAGTTTACCTCCATGAGAAAAGTAATGAGACTTTACTGAGGCTGCAGAATAAGTTGATATATAAGTGTTTCTATGGCAACGGTGCTGTTAAAGTGTGTCAACTGACTGAGAATACATTTAGGATTCTTTCAGTAAATGATCAGCTCAAAAGGACCACTTTCCTCATAATAATATTTGTTTTGTGATCGGGGAGTCATCGTTAAGATATTGGTGTTTGACTTTTGGGAAGCTGTTAGTTGATGTCCTAATGATCTCAGTGTCTGCTTTCGTTACCAAATGCGATACAATATTCGTATTATTTAGTTTTTTTTTTTTTTTATGTTGCAGTATATGTGAAATAAATGAAATTCCTAGAGGGATTACTTAAAACAAAGTGAGCAAACATATATAATTAACGGGAATTAGAAATCTTACATTTAGTCTAAACAAAATTAAAGAAATGGTTCTATTTTTTCTTTCTTTTGCCTATTAAATCGAGAATCATGCCTTGTAATTTGAGCTCATATTTACAACTATTTCTATCTATCTATCTATCTATTGCCAGACGCCTTAATCCCGTAAGTGGTGGCCACAAATAAATCGCCTCCATATCCTTCTGTCCTCCGCCATTTCATTGTCCTTCTTCCAGCTCACACCCCCCTCTCTCATATACCTCTCCACTCAGCATGTTTATTAATCTATTCTGAAACTATATCAGAAGTCAAGGGGTTAGTGAGGGACGCCTTCCCGTGGTCACACCAACATAGCCGCTCTGTTGCCCTGTTACACAAACGTCCCTCATCTCCTTCCCTATCCGCTGCAAGGAAGATAGTGGTCTGCGGGAGAGGGCAACGGCAGCCTGCAGTTGACTGGGTTCAAATGCAATTGGGCCTGGGTATGCAAGAACAACATCATAATCCATGTTGTAATTACGGATGGCAGCATATACCAGGTTGATGCACGTGTTGAGCTGAAACTACACCAGAAAGTTGACGTACGTGTTGAACTGAGACTCTACACCAGGAAGATGATGTACGTGTTGAACTGAAACTCTATCCCAGGAAGGTTTTGCACGCGTTGAGCTGAAACCCTACACCAGGAAGATGATGCACATGTTGAACTGAAACTACACCAGGAAGATGATGCACGTGTTGAACTGAAGCTCCTTCCTCTCTGCTGATCTACCTACCGATTATATACTGATTCATCGCTGTGCCGGGAAACAGATGAACACCGTGACAGGACAGGACAGGTGGGCTGATCGTATGGAAAGGCTTTGACACCCATCACCTGACCTTTCCCTGTGGCCTTCTCCTTCGCCTGATTGCTTTCCAAATCATAGTACCTCATCCTCACCTGACTCATAACCCATAAAACAAGATCTGATATTAAACGGATTGAGTGCTTTTGTTAGTATTATCCTATGACCTTCGCCTCTGATCTACTGCCCTAAAAACAATAATTTCATCTTCACTGACCTTAAATCCATCGACCAGAGTTCATACAAATAGAAAGAGAACAGAGATAAAAGCCGGAGTTTTCACCTCGCCCTGTGATCTTTACCTCTGACCGAGTGTTCTTGAAACTGAGCTACTTCCTTTTTTTCCTGTCCCTCGACCCACTGACTAAGTTAGGTCAAAATTAGGGCAAAACTGTTGAAAATTTTCTATCCTTGACCCCTGACCTTTGACCTTTTTCGGCCCTAAGTTAGTCACCTGTTCCACTGATGGTGCTTAGCCATTCTACTAATTTTGGTGTGATTCCGTCCAATACATTTCCTGGAAGGTTGCTAATACACACACACACACACACACACACACACACACACACACACACACACACACACACACACACACACACACACACACACCTGTTCTTCTGATGGTGCTCAGTCATTATGCTAATTATGGTGCAATTCCGTCCAATACTTTTCATGTAAGGTTGCTAACACACACACACACACACACACACACACACACACACAAAGGCAGACAAACAAACAGGCCCAAACACAGCACCCTTACACTTAGACACCAATGTTAAAAAAATCGCCAGTCCTGTTTAATTTTTCAATAATTAAAATCGACCTTAATGTAAGCACAATATCATTCAATAATAAACCAATTAACAGGCGACGTTTCCACACAAGTTATATGATGATATGGGAATTGCAATGTGGTTTATCTCAACATACAATTAATTAATGTGTTATTGTTATTGACGGAAACACTGTAAAGAGAGAAAGAAAAATGGTTAGTGGGGTTTAGAGGATGAGACTGTTTGATTTTATAGGAAACAATTTTACTAATGAGAAAGTAGCCAGTCGTTAATTGAAATACACTTGGTTTGATCATAACAATAAGGCTTTATTATAAAACTGAAAATATAATTGCTATTAATATTTATTTTCATCAAGGTAGCCCATGAGTACAGCATTAGCGAAGGCTCAGATTTCCACAAATGTGATTATGAGTGATTCAGTAAGCGTACAGGTAAAATATCCACTTGTGATAAATATACAAATGAAGCAAGAGATAGCATTGAAACCAGAATTAACTAAACAGAATGAATAATATAATTTCTCTCATTCTGTACCGATATAGATAAAATAAACCCAGATCTTTCAATAGTTAAGATGTAGTTACAAAATACTGATAAAAATGAAGCAGAAATCAGCATGACACAACGACGGTACATACAAACGCAGGATGGGATGCTAGGATAGTATTGCAAAAGACGAATTGGGAAACTTCCATATTACGAAAATATTAAAATGCTTCACCACCAATATTATTATAGGACTACATAATGGATAGATAGATAAATAGATAGATAGAGAGACAGATAGAAGCAGGAAGTCAAATGATGAGAAGGTGTTGTGTCTGCGAGAAGCGAGCAGCGCTAAACATGCTTACACGGAGGAAAGCTGACGACAGCGGCCAGTAAGGAGATGATGCAGTTAGCTGTCAGCAGTCCTCTCGTGAGAAAGGTCTGGTTGCCATGAGGAACATACGTGACACATCCTTACTACACCAGATTTTAGGAAAGAGAGTTTAGAAGGAGACAAGCGACCCTAGAGAGAGGTCGAGACGGAGATTAGCCTTAGAACAGAGAGAGAGAGAGAGAGATAGCGAGACAGGGAGGTAGCTACCCAGGACTTATACTATTATACCTGTTTAATATTTCCAAGACAAATAAAAATAGTCCTATACTATTCTTTACCTCTCCCGTCACTACATGACATCTGGTGGGGAAACTACTACAAGATATAAAAGCCGCTCGACCACAAGTCTAAAATATACGCCTCTACAAGCAAATACAAAGTCGCTGCTTTATGATACAAAGTCTTTATGACATTTGGTAGCAGCGAACGTATACGAACTTCGTCTACGAATCAACATTAAACTCCTACAAAATATCAAGATTGAAAAAAAACAAAAATATAAGATCCTGACAGTATTCTCTCCATCATGCCCCCTCCGTCTCCCAGATCATTACGCTGATGCAGAGGTCAAGAGATCACTCGACGCCTTGCAAGTAGCTTAACTACAAACCAGCAAATCTGCGGACATCGTCTCCGAATTAAAAGCAAATTTCTACAAATGCAACCGAGACTACAAGATTAGCTTCAGTTCTACAAAGTCTACAGCCATCTACAATCAACTACAGCCATCTACAATCAACTACAATTAACAACTCTACGTCGTCTGTATAATCTTCTACACGCACCTACAAGTAGCGGCAGTCTTCATCCCACAACGAGTAAATCACTAGAGATCATTTCAGGGCACTTATGCAAGGAATTTCGAATGCTGGTGATGGCAAGATCACAAATGACTTACTCCCAGTTCATGAGCTACGTCAGATAGTTAGTCAAGGCATACATAAACATAAATTGAAGCCATTGTTCCGCAGTAGGGAATTTATGCAATATTACCCGTACTTGGAAGCAACACTAACACCAACATCAGTGATAGTTCATGTACCATTCATCACGGAAGACCTGTTCACAGTATACCAAATACACCCCTTCCCCTATAGAAACAACAACACTTTAGTCATCATCAACATCAACACAGACACCGAACTCATCATGGTCTCCAAGAGACGAGACACTGTCACTTTCGCAAGTGAGTCAACGATTGAGCGAAAGTGCCGCACATCCTTACATGCTGTTCATCTTTGTCCTGCGTACATTTTCACGTTTCAGCCTACTGATACGGTCCCTTGTGAAATGGCTATCATCAGCAATAACAATATTCATCATCATTGCAACTTCACTTTTGCTCCAGATAAACTTGTACACCATCAACGCATTGGACACTCGCAGTTTTTTTATTTCCCTCATAACACATCAGTTTACATAGTCTGTCCAGATATACCACCATCTCATACATCAGCCTCAGGATTATACATAGCACCAGACTACTGTGCGGTATTTACACCATCCATGTCTACTTTTTCCACCATCAATCACTACGCCATTATCAACCATACACACAAACATTTCCACCCACTGCCTGATATGAACTTAAACATGAGCACAAGTATTAAGCTGACTTCACCTAAGTTTGAAACTATGCAGCTGATCAATGAAACAATGAAGCCCTGGGAAGATTTGAGTTTGAGTATGTTCAACCCATATTATGTGTATAGCCAAGCACCTTCTGTCTTTATAATTATCTGCATTGTAGTTGCAGTATTGCTGTTGGCCATGCACAGAATGCATGCAAGAATTGCTAATTTGGAGTCATTGTTTAGTGGGGGGAGAGTTAACATCACAGTTAACCACCCTGAATGAAGTGTATATATTTTGTATATAGTATTAATTATATATAAAAAAAAAAATAATAATAATAATAATAATAATAATAACACAAAGAAGAATGACCCATATATGACAAACCAGTACCATTATCTTTGAATGAAATATTAATAACTCTTACATTAATCTTAATTTTAAACTATTTTTATTCTTGCATGTATGCATTTCACTATAATATCCCAAGTACATACTGTATTACAGTTAAATAATTTACTTTAATGCATTTATTCCAATATGTATTCAACTTATTTAAAATGTAATATTACTGAATAATCACTATTTACTATGAATAATATATGTATACAATATTCATACAATTATGTTACTTTACAATATTATGTATTTCACTTAATTAGCTTATAAGTTCATTATAATGTGTATGTAGTATGTATTAATATATTATAATAAATGTCGATGGTACGCCATTTTCGCGCGGCCGAGCAAATATAGGACTACATAATGGATAGATAGATAAATAGATAGATAGAGAGACAGATAGAAGCAGGAAGTCAAATGATGAGAAGGTGTTGTGTCTGCGAGAAGCGAGCAGCGCTAAACATGCTTACACGGAGGAAAGCTGACGACAGCGGCCAGTAAGGAGATGATGCAGTTAGCTGTCAGCAGTCCTCTCGTGAGAAAGGTCTGGTTGCCATGAGGAACATACGTGACACATCCTTACTACACCAGATTTTAGGAAAGAGAGTTTAGAAGGAGACAAGCGACCCTAGAGAGAGGTCGAGACGGAGATTAGCCTTAGAACAGAGAGAGAGAGAGAGAGATAGCGAGACAGGGAGGTAGCTACCCAGGACTTATACTATTATACCTGTTTAATATTTCCAAGACAAATAAAAATAGTCCCATACTATTCTTTACCTCTCCCGTCACTACATGACATCTGGTGGGGAAACTACTACAAGATATAAAAGCCGCTCGACCACAAGTCTAAAATATACTTCTCTACAAGTAACTACAAAGTCTTTATGACATTATTATTGTTATTATTATTATTTTTTTTTTAGATGTACGGTAGTAGTAGTTGTTGTTGTTGTTGTTGATGGTGATGTTTTTGTTGTTGCTGCTGCTTCTACATTTCATTATTATTATTATTAGTAGTAGTAGCAGTAGTACTTGTTGTTGTAATGGTAGTAGTTTTATTATTATTTATTTTTTTTTATTATTATTATTATTGGTTTTATTATTATTAGTGTTACTAGTAGTAGTAATTGTATTAGTAGAAGTAGTGGCAGTAGTGGTAGAGATGTTATCGTTACTATAATTATTATTAACAGTACTGTCAATTATTATTATTGTTATTATCATTATTATTATCATTATTATCATTATTATTATCATTATTATTATTATTTTTTATTATATTATTATTGTTGTTGTTGTTGTCATTATTATTATCACTGTTATTATTGTTGCTATTATCACTATTATCATTATTATTATTATTATTATTATTATTATTATTATTATCATTATTAGTGTTATTATTATTATTATTATTATTATTATTATTAGTAGTAGTAGTAGTAGTAGTAGTATCATTATTATTATTATCTATTGCCAGACGCCTTAATCCCGTAAGGGGTGGCCACAAACAAATCGCCTCCATGTCACCCTATCTCCCGCCATTTCAATGCCCTGCTCCCAGCTCACACATCCCCTCTTTCATATACCTCTCCATTTTTATTATTATTATCTTTTCCACAAATACACACGATAGGATGGATGCAGAATAGGACTTGGGATGTGTAAAAGCTAATGAACTTTGAACAGAGTGTGTAGTAAGCAGATCACGTCCCCATTTATAGCTCTAAGGACACAATAATTTCCCTCTTATTTCCACTTGAAGGAGAAGCATCAGAGGAAGAGACGGATTCCTGCTCTCGTCGGTATGGAAGCTCCTTAGAATATTTTCCGTAGCGATTTATTTTTGAATATGGCTGGTTAATATTACTGTGTATGTTATATATGTTTAGTATGGTGGTATTTGAATTATTTAAATGAATTAGAAGATGATAGGAGTTATGAGCAAAATAAATCGCTTAGGGAGAGGTGTTAGGGAGCTTTTTTAACAGACGAGACTACGGGCCAGGACCTACAGTATAGTGTTTTTCCTTCAAGCTGTAACAGTCAAACTTCTTTCTTCTAAATTCTACTCTCTGTATCATCCACTCACATGATGTAGTGCTGTCTAGTTCTTCTTTCACCTTTGTAATTCTTTCTCAGTGTCTGCCCTTCTCTCTTTCTCTTTCTTCCATATTTACTGTCATTTTTTATCACTCGTCTTCCCTTTTCAGGTGATTTTATACTGAGTGACAAGGCCAACAGTTTCCCATAAGCCAGAGACTAATTACAACGCTGGGTGGAAACCATATAACCAACTCATACGTGTTCCCTACGTGTCAACAGGTGGGTTGGCGAAGGGTTGCCAGAGACTAATTACAACGCTGGGTGGAAACCATATAACCAACTCATACGTGTTCCCTACGTGTCAACAGGTGGGTTGGCGAAGGGTTAGTGTCCCTACCCGTAACACAACTAACTCAGCGACATACGGCCACCCTTTACGGCATTAGGGTGTCTGGCTAAAAACAGATAGATATATACAGCAGATCTATCTATCCATCTATCTATTGCCAGACGCCTCAATCCCGTAATAGGTGGCTACAAACAAATCGCCTCCATGTCGCCCTGTCCCCCGCCATTTCATTGCTCTGCTTCCAGCTCACAACCCCCTCTCTCATATACCTCTCCACTCCATCCCTCCATCTCAACCTTGGCCTCCTCCTCCCTCTCCTCCCCTCCACCTCACTCACATACACTCTCCTCGTCAGTCTCTCACTCTCCATCCTCTCCTCATGGCCAAACCACCTCAATGCGTTTCTCCTAACGCTTCCTATCACATCCACATCCACACCACATATATAGAGTCAGACTGCATTAAAGACAAACATAATGCTCCATCAAGTACAACTATTTTCCTTAATTTTTAGTAAAGAAAATATTGACAGACTGCTGCAAGGGTTGTAAATCTTCCCTAACAGCTTTTCCTCTCTGGCCTTTCCCTTTTTGCATGTAAATAAAAACTCCATTATTTACATATTCTTAATTACCCCCGCCTTTGATCCCTAAGTCTCTCTCTCTCTCTCTCTCTCTCTCTCTCTCTCTCTCTCTCTCTTATTTGCAAAGGAAGTGAAGAAAAAATTACACACTCTTTTACAAGTAGTCGTACCCAGTGATCCCGGATAACAAGACGATTTATTTTATTTTATTTCTTTTATCAATATCTGTTGTCAAAATTACTCAAATCGCCGTCACTGTCATCACAAGCAGCTTTATTATATCACCATCATCACTTACACTACCACAAGCATCACCAACTTCATCATCACTACCACAACCAATATCTTTACCACTACATTAACCACCGCTTTCATCACCATCGCTACCACAGCAACCACTATCATCACTAGCACTGTCACACCCACCACCATCCCTACCACAACAACGATCGTCATTACCATCCCTACCGCAACAACCACCATCATCACCATTCCTACCACAATCACAACGATCATCAGCACTACTACTACAACTTCTACTATCATCACCACTACTACCACAACCACAACTGTCAACACCACCACTACCACACCTACCACCATCATCACCGTTCCTACCACAGCCACAAATTCCATCACCACCACTACCATAACGTCCACTATCATCACTCTCACAACCACCACCATCATCACCACCAGTGTTACAAATGATCGAATACTTTCTTACAACTAAACTGATGTATTAGTGTATATCTTGCAGTATATAAGTGTAAAGTATAAGTGGCTCTGTCTGCGTGTCTGAAAGTGTAGTATCAGCAAGTGTCAAGTGGGATTAGTGCTGATCTCAAGTAAGGCCACCTGGGTAGTGAGGAGCGGCCCAGGTTCGATTTTTAGTTGAGAGGCGGGGCTTGAATGAAGCAGATTATGTGAGCATCTTGTTAATAATAAAGTGGAGGCTGGACTTTGAGATTACCCTTTGGCCTTTATGCCTTGGTTCACCACTACCACAACACTATCGTCACCATCACTACCACAACCACCAGTACCATCACCATCACTACCACACCCACCACTATCACAGCCACCACTATCATCACCACCACTACCACAACCACCACTATCACAGCCACTTTTGTCATCACCATCACTCCCACAACCACCACTATCATCACCACCACTATCATCACCACCATTACCGCAACAACCACTATCATCACCACCACTACCACAACCACCACTAAGGTCACAGCCATTACAGTACCAAGCTCACCACTATCATCACCACCACTACCACACCCACCACTATCATCACCACCACTATCACACCCACCACTATCATCACCACCACTACCACAACCACCACTATCATCACCATCACTACCACAACCACCACTATCATCACCACCACTACCACAACCACCACTATCATCACCATCACTACCACACCCACCACAATCATCACCATCACTACCACAACCACCACTATCATCACCATCACTACCACACCCACCACTATCATCACCATCACTCCCACACCAACCACTATCATCACCATCACTACCACACCCACCACTATCATCACCATCACTACCACACCCACCACTATCATCATCATCACTCCCACAACCACCACTATCATCACCATCACTCCCACATCCACCACTATCATCACCATCGCTCCCACAACAACCACTATCATCACCATCACTCCCACCACCACCACTAACATCACCACCACTCCCACAAATACCACTATCATCACCATCACTCCCACAACCACCACTATCATCACCATCACTCCCACAACCACCACTATCATCACCATCACTCCCACAACAACCAGTAACATCACCACCACTACCACTCCCATCACTGTCATCACCATCACTCCCACATCCACCACTATCATCACCACCACTATCACAACCACCTCTATCATCACCATCACTCCCACAACCACCACTGTCATCACAATCACCCCCACAACCACCACTACCACACCCACAACCATCTTCACGATCACTACCACAACAACCATCATCATCACAGAGTCACTTTATGCTACAATGCAAAAAATTTATATATGTGGAATAAGCATATGCCCAAGTGTGCAGAGGGAAGCCCATAAAACAGTTCCCTATATTCCTCTGTACATCCAGCAGGTGGGTATGTAGTGATGGTGGTTTTTTGACTCCTAATGAAGAAGTGAATCAAAATTGCAATATTCTTATGGGTGTCCTGTCTGAAACCCATATAGAAAATGAAATATCAAAACTGTTTAGATCCACAGCAATGAAAGATTTGGTTCACAGATGTAAGATACAGAACTATAATTGTCAGCCATATATGATTAAGGACAAATTACACACTGAATGCATAAAGTCCATGAATGTATACACACGCAAGCCTGAAGAGCTTTGAAGTATCGTATGACTATGTGCGTGTGTGTGTGTGTGTGTGTGTGTGTGTGTGTGTGTGTGTGTGTGTGTGTATCTAGCATACTTCATCCTTCGATCCGAATTTAAACGAACTGTACACCGTTGTCAGCAAAGAATAAAAATAGATCAAGCATCGTTATTTCCAACTCGGGCTTCAGAAATAAAGTGAACGAGGACAGAAGTGCATGAGAGATACGAAACCTTGTGAGGATTCCCTAAATTAAAGCACTTTTAGCATTGAATTCCTCAGGGAGCTAACATGAAGCAATCTGAAAATCTTAGGGGGCTCAACTGAAGTACTGTTTGGTCTATGGACTGAGTGAAGCTCCCTGTGTGTGAGGGTAAGGGTTGGGTTGCTCCGAGATTTCTTCCCACATTTTTAAATTCGATGCTGATATTGGTCTTTGGGATCTCGGCTTTAATACTAAGAATACTTGGATTGCACACCGAACCATTAACTTTCCCTTGTCACCTTCACGAATTCTTGTCTGACCGTCAACCTTTTCACCAGGTTTGTTCTTACTAAAACTCCTTGGTTGGTCTTGTGGTGTGACTCTGATTGTGTGTTCTCTAAATCAGTCCTCTTCATTCTGGCCTACTATCATTCTTTCCACCAATGCTCGTGCAGATCGAATAGACATTTATTTCTGGGGTTATATGTGGATGGGGATGTGACGGGAAGCGTTAGGAGAAACACACTGAGGTGGTTTGGCCATGTGGAGAGGATGGAGAGTGAGAGACTGACGAGGAGAGTGTATGTGAATGAGATGGAGGGGAGAGGAGGAGGGGGAGGCCAAGTATGAGATGGAGGGATGGAGTGGAGAGGTATATGAGACAGGGGGGTGTGAGCTGGAAACAGGGCAGTGAAATAGTGGGGGATATGGCGACATGGATGCGATTTGTTTGTGGTCACCCCTTACGGGATTGAGGAGTCTGGCAATAGATAGATAGATAGATATGTTTGATTGTGCCCTAAGAAACCTTGACCTTCGATTGACTGGTCTCATATTAAATCCCTTAATCCTTGCCTTACCGTCAACCTTCCCACCACGTTTGGTTTATACCCAAAACTTATTTGACCTTGCCATGTGACCTTGACGTTTGGCATCTTCTTTTCTAATACAGTAAATAAGCACCTTGGTTGATCCTGAAAATTTCCACCTTGACCTTTGACCTTGACCCCTGACCTTTGACCTTGACCTTTTTCCTTGACATTTGACCTTGACCTTTTTCCTTGACCTTTGACCTTGACCTTTCACCTTTCACCTCTGCAATTCAAAGTGTTTTCAAAATCAAATATCTTCATCCTCGCAGTTGCCTTATTCCTTTACCACATTTGGTCTAAATCCGATTAAAACTGCTTAAACTTTTCTGGCCATGTGACACTATCCTTTTGGTATATTGTTCTGTAAAACACTGCGTCAGCCCCGCGACTGATCCTCAACTCTCGCACCAAGTTTGTTTGAAATCGGATCAGAACTGAGCTATACTACACACACACACACACACACACACACACACACACACACACACACACACACACACACACACACACACACACTGCCGTTATTTAAAGAATTAAGTGTAAAATACATTTCCGGTGCATTGGACAATAATGGAATCGTTGATGGAATCTCTCTCTCTCTCTCTCTCTCTCTCTCACCAGGGATTAACTCACCCAAGGCACACCACCCACTTAGGGTTGCCAGATACCTCCCTTTTCCCTTGTCTATTCAACCCTTCAGTAGGACGATTTTCAGACGATTTTATTAAGCTTAGAAGAGACCCTTGTAGTGAAAGCGTTAAAATAAATCTCCTATAGCCAGTCTTGCTACTCTCAGACGATTTAATTCAGCCTATAAAATACCTTAAGTGGGGAAAGGAAGAGTCTGCCCTGTAAATCCTCATTCTATTCTCCCAACCTCTTCCCTCAGATTCTTCCTTCTTTCCTTCAGCCCTACTTCCTTCCTTCCCTCCTTCAATCCTTTCTGTTATGCCGTCATCCCTCCATTCCTCTTTCCTTCCTTCTTTCCCTCCTTCCATCCTTTCTGCTACACCATCATCGCCCCATTCCTCTTTCCTTCCTACCTCCCTCCTCTCCATCGCTTTCTCCTCCATCTACTTGTCTCCCCAGCCTTCCTTCCTATCTGCTGTGCCACCAACTCTCCTCTCTTCCCTCCCTCCTAGTTTCCTCCTCTCCATCACTTTTACCTCCATCTATTTACCCTTCTGTCCTTCCTGCAACCTTTCCTTCTTCCATCCATCTTAATTCCTTCATTTCACCCTACACTTCTTCCTTCCCTCCTTTCATTCGTCATTCTCTCCATCCACCTACGTTTCTTCCTTCCCCTATTTCTTTCCTTCCACGTTCTCTCCCTCTTTCCCCTCTGTTTTCCTTCCAACCGTCCTTTCTTCCCTCCATTCTTCCTTCCATCCCCGCCTCCCATCCGTCCTTCCTTCCATGTCCCCAGTTCCTCTTTTTCCCTCCACCTTCCATCTTATCTTCCTCCTTCCGTCCTAACAATCCTATGTTTCTTTTCCATTTCTTCCATCTCTCTCTCTCTCTCTCTCTCTCTCACACACACACACACACACACACACAATAATTTTTCCTTTCTCGTGCGTTCATTACTACCACGTCAAATTTTTCTTTACATCTTCGTTTCCTCAATTGTTCTCCATTAATTGAAGAGATGGGCTGATGAGAGAGATAGATAGATAGATAGAGAGAGAGAGAGAGAGAGAGAGAGAGAGACAGACAGACAGACAGACAGAGACAGAGACAGACGGACAGACAGAGACAGAGACAGAGAGAGACAGACAGAGACAGAGACAGAGACAGAGACAGACAGACAGACAGACAGACAGAGACAGTGAGACAGAGTAAAAATGGAGAGAGAATAACGGAAGGGAGAGAGAGAGAGAGAGAGAGTGGGGGAGAGATGGAGTGGGGACGAGGAGAGGAGACGTGAAAATTCTGAAAGAGAGAGGATGACGCAGAGGGAAAAGAGAGTGAAGCAGGGAGCGGAAGAGAGTGAGGGAGAAGAGTGAAATAGCATTGAGGGAGGAGAAGGGGGGGGAACGGAACAAGACAGGGAAGGGAGAAGATATGGGGAAGGAAGAGGAGGAGAAAAGAAGGGGACAGTAAAGAAATTATTCAGAACTAAAGGGGAAAGGGAGGAGTAGGAAAAGGAATGGATGAATGGAGGAAGGGATGGGAGGAGAGAAAGAGATACATTTACGTAATTATATACACTACACATACCATAATGGAATCCCTCCGGCCAGTGATGACCCGGGGATTATATAATGTGGGGTGAGGGAGCGTTAGGACAGTTTTGACCAACTTGATCCGTTCGGTGTTACGGTTTGACCAACTACAGTAAATAGGCATCATAAACACACCAAGTTTATGACAAAGACATTTGTATTGTTACTTGTACTTATGTAAAGCATCTGAACTTGGACCCAAGCCTGAATTATTATTGTTGGCAAGAAAATAGACAGTGTGTAAATTATTTAGTAGTGTTATTAAACAATTGACCCGGTCATGACATTTGGAGTTATTTATGACCAGACCAGTAGCAGGAGTGCAGACAAATTATTTACCCCGACCCCCCCCCCCCCGCGCCCCCGTTCTATGGGTGAAGGGGGTCCAGGGCCAGGCGCCTCGATTGCTATGGAACTTGAATCTGGCTTAGACTATTGTCCTGACAAGAGGGAAACTCGGGTATTTTGTATTTTGTCATATATATATATATATATATATATATATATATATATATATATATATATATATATATATATATATACATACAACAAAACTTGTGAAAAAATATTTTGTCCTCTCGGTGACCTCTTATGTTTTGTAAAAAAAAAAAGAAAAAAAAAAAGTCTCTACTCTCCACTTCTGAGCAGCTCAGTCATTTCTTTTTATCAACTCATAAACAAACAGAGCGGGGGTAACCCCCACCCCACCCCCGGTCGGGCCATCCCTGCCTCCGGCTCTAGTATTAATATATATCACTATCATAATCTTTTATTATTTTTTACACTACCATACGAATCAAACAAGCTTACAGGACACTTTCCGTTTTAAAAGAAGTAACAGAGAGACCACGGCCGCATAAGTATAAAGTACTGTACATCACATATGGAGAGTGAAGAACCATAATTTTTGTTGATGGATTACGAACCACTTGATGATAGGACGTATCTGATGTTTTCTGTTCTTGCTCATTGCACTGTGGGATGCAGGCCAATTACATCTAAATAATCGTCAGTTAACCATAAACGACCGTCAATTAATAAAAGATTGCCTTCCCATTCACGAATATAATATTAACCAATTTTATGAATTCTCATAATCGAAAGCTGATGCTGTTCTCATTTTTAACTTGGCCCGAAATTGCTCTCATTCCATGATAGATTCTGATTTATATTAAAAGATTAGTACTCGAAAATGGTACTAGTCACGAAGAAATGCTATAAAATGTACCTGTATGTAGAGCCCCAATACTGTGTTGTTCTACCACTGAGCAACGTGAAATAAGTTGCAAAAGGACGACAATCTGGGTTACGTTAGTGCATGATAAGTATAGTAGGACATACTTAATTAGAAGTTAGAGTGTGGTATTCGTTTTACTCTAACTTGGCCTAAAACTCCCATCTCTCCATCTTGAATGCTGAGATACAAGAACAGACTAACGCTAGATGATGACGCTAGTCACAAAGAAGTGCTACTGAAAGTATAAGGAGCCGTTGCACTGACTCCGCCACACAGCTACGTGAAGCAAATCATAAATGGACGAAAAACTTGTCCATGGTAGAGTAAAAACAGTACAGTTGTGGTTATGAATGGCATGGGATACAGAAGAGCCAGATTAAATATTACATATACAGTACTATAGCTACATCAGACGATTTGTTTATATATTGAAGACAGGTCACTAATATTGAAGGGGTTTATGAAGGCAATATCTGTTTTTTCCTAATTTATAAAACCACTCATATGCTTAATAAAACCGTCTGGTGGTAATCATAGCAGAACATCAGTGCGCTATTGGAGTTACATAAACACCCACTACCAAGCCAAGCCCACACCAGCAGACTGAACCATCCCTGCAAGGCATTAGATCCCGTCAGCTATGTTGCCAGTGGGGCGCTATTTACGGGTCACGCTGTTGATTGGGTCCTTAGCTTGTAATTATAGGAGGTTAATCTGTTCAGTACGATGGTGTGTGTGTGTGTGTGTGTGTGTGTGTGTGTGTGTGTGTGTGTGTGTGTGTGTGTGTGTGTGTGTGTGTGTGTGTGTGTGTGTGTGTTTTATCTATTCACTGCTACCTTCAAACGATATTATTCATCTGGGAAATATTTCTCACTGTGACTCCATTCTTTATAATTTTCACCATGCCTCTCACTACATCACTCACAGTACTTACTAAGGACATTATGAAATTCTTTCGTACATCTGATTTATGGTTGATTTTATTTCTGTCTGGGAAAAGAGACACCTTGGTTCGTATTCCCGTGGGTTAAGAAAGCTCCCTAACACCTCTTCCTAACCAATTTATTTTGTTTATTACACCTCGCCCATCTCTTGTGTGTTAGTTAAATGATTCTAACACCACCATACTCATCATGAATAATAAATAAAACGATATTAGTCACCTGTATCCAAAAATAAATAGGTAGGGAACAGGTGTTAGGGAATTTCATTAACCGACGAGAATACGCGCCCTTGTTGCATTTAATGTGTCAAAAACTCAATTGCTTCATCATTCATCTTGCCATAGCCTTTTAATAGTCACCCCCGCAATCCTTCATCATTTCTTTATATTCTTAGTCTTTTTCTTGAGACTTGTCGTCGATAGATCACACAAACACACACACACACACACACACACACACACACACACACACACACACACACACACACACACACACAAAGAAAGTAAATCAGCTTCGCAATTCAGTTTCAATTTTGCCCAAACAGGCTAGTTTATTGAGTAGCGTCCCCTATCCCGTGGGAGAACAACAGCATGAATGTAGTATATACGGTTCAGATAGTTGGTACACATCTGGTGCATCAACTCCATCTCGTTTTTATATAATACATTACAGTACTGCTTATATCTTAGCAGAATAAGCGTTCATAATTATTCAATGGACTTATACGGTGTACATTCGTAGTGATTACAGAGACCTGCACTTAGAAATGTACGGACGTGTTATGTACACGTACCGGTATACAGTATTTGGATATGCACACCCGCAGGCATATATGGATGCACACATTACACACACGCCAGAATACACATACATATACAATACAACTAACTTACAATTCCATACATTTGTACATATGCATGAACACACAAGCATACATATATACATCAATCATATATAATACTTCAGTGCACAGAACATTTATCTAAATAGAGTTGAAATATATTTGAATTTATACATACATAAATACATGCACACACAGATGTGTTCATTTATGCATACATGCACCCACATGCACACGACATATACGTGTATGAATAAATCAGAGTACAAACTGATTACAAATTGTGTAGTTAGCTATAATATACATGTTCATACAGAACAGACTGCTGTAGCACACAGATCACTGAATGCACTGTTCATAATCATTTTCTTACGTCTTATCGACGTATTGGTACATAACATTAATATAATAATTACAAAATATAAGGAGACATTGCAACTGATATTTGTGTGCAGTAGTAAACGTACACACGTATACAGTATATCCATATGAAGATATTTAGTGGTATAGATATAACTACAAAAATATAGTGATGGCATATTGTTAGAAATTTACACAGTGCAAAAGAATATATACCAATGAACCTATTGATACATATTGTACATACAGGGAAGAACAATGTTGTGAGTTTCTCTGTACACCGGGTGGCCTCCAACTGACCCCGTGAGAAAGGACAGGAAAGGGAAGGGAGGGATTAAGAATGGGACGGAAAGGGAAGGGAGGGATTAAGAATGGGACAGCAAAGGGAAGGGAGGGATTAAGAAAGGAGGTGCAGCAGGATGAATGGAGGGTGAGGAAGGGACGCACAAACGCTGGATGTGTGGAACAACTCTGTCCTTTCTTAGACACTTTCTCTCGTTTTCCCATCGGTTAAGGAAGCCCCATAGCACATTCTCTACCCATCTATTGCCAGACGCCTTAATCCCGTAAGGGGTGGCCACAAACAAATCGCCTACATGTCGCCCTCTCCCCCGCCATTTCATTGTCCTGCTTCCAGCTCACACCCATCTCTCATATACCTCCAGCCCTCCATCTCATCCTTGCCTTCCCCCTCCCTCTCTCCCCCTCCACCTCACTCACATACACTCTCCTTAGGACCTGAATGTCATTAAAAGTATAGTTTATTGATCTACCAGAGAGCAGCCAATAATTCATATAAACACCCCTGCCAACACTAACACACCAGTCCTGTGTGAGACAACCCTTGCATGTATTCAATATGGACGGTGGGTGTTAGCGCCGAAGTGGTGACATGTGGAGGTGTATGGTGCGTAGGAGGACGGCTGGGCCTCAGGGAACGGGCTGGTGATTCTATGCGCAGAGTCGGACGCATAAAAAAAAAAATGCAAGTGAGTTTACCAAAATGGGAAAAAAAAATAACTCGTGGTGTCAGTTTTTTTTTTTTTTTTTTTTTAACTCCCTAGCACCTCTTCATAAGCGATTTATTTCGTTTATTACACCATGCATCGCTCTTCTGTGCTATTTAAGTGGCTAATATCACCATAATCTGCTTCAATAACATTCAGAATTATATTAACCGACCGTACCCAGAAATAAATAGCTTAGGAGGAGGTGCTTGGGAGTCTCTTTAAGCGACAATAATACGGGTTTATGGTTGGAATTCTTGTCTATTAAGGAAGCGCCCTAACACCTCTTCCTTAGCGATTTATTTTGAGATATGAATGGTTAATATCTCTCTGTACGTTATTTATGCAAAGTATGGCGACATCGGAAGGATCTGTTTAACTCAGCAGGATAGTAAGGTGTAGTAAATAAAATAAATCGCTTACGAAAAGGTGTTAGGGAGCCTCTTTAACCGACGAAAATAAGAGCTTAAGTGTTCACCAATAATTTTCAGGACAGAAAGATGTAGCAAGCAAAAAAAATCGCATACGAAAAGGTGTTACGGAGCTTCCTCAACCGACGAGAATACGGAGTTAAGTGAGCATTGATTTTTTGACCGACTGCGAAGATAATAAATCAATCAATCAATCAATCAATCAATCATTTCCTGTGGCACCCCACGGGATGCATAGGGTCTCAATGAACTCTCTCCACCAATATTTGTCTCTTGCCGTCTCCTTCAGGTCCCACCAACACTCCTCTCCTGCTTCTTTTTTCATTGTCCTCAACCAGGTTTCCCTCGGCCTACCTCTACCTCTTCTTCCTCTAGCAATCCACTCTGGCACATCCTATATTAAACAACCTTCTTTTCTGTATATGTGCCCCAGCCACTTCCAGCGAGACAGTCTCACATATTCATTAACTGGTTCCACTCTCGTAATATCCCTTACTCTTTCATTTGTAACTCTGTCTTGCCACTTTACCCCAGGGATCCTTCTCAGTATTTTATTCTCAAATCCTAATACTTTCTGATCTGTTGCAATTGTACTGTACCATGACTCATGCCCGTAAATTAAAATTGGTCTAACCATGGACTTGTAAATTTTCACTTTAGTATGTACCGAAAGCATATTATTATTCCAAACAGATTTCAACATTCCAACAGCTCGCCAAGCCTGTCTAATCCTCTCCTCAATTTCATTGTTTAATGATCCATTAGATGATACAATCGTTCCCAGATATTTAAAGTTTTCTACATTCTTCACCACATTATTCCCAATTACACAATCGATTTGGTTCTCCACGTTCATATTAATAATTTCAGTCTTTCCACAATTTATTACCAATCCCACTTTTTCTCCTTCCTCGACCAGACAATCGAGCACCTTCTGCATCTCGTAAATACTTCCGCAAATCAGTACAATATCATCAGCATAGTCCAAATCCATCAGCTTCTTATTTTCTGTCCAGTTAATTCCTGCACCTGTTCTCCTTACAACCTTTTTCATAACATAATCCATAACCAAAACAAACAACAATGGCGAAAGAACTCCTCCTTGAATCACTCCTGACCTAACTTGAAATGGATCACTCAAAGAACCACCCACCATTACCTTACAAAAAGTACCTTCATGCAGGCTTCTAATAATATTTACAAACTTTTCTGGTATACCATAGAATCTCATAATTTTCAACATAGCTCCACGTGAAACACTATCAAACGCCTTTTCAAAATCCACAAAACACATGTTAAGTGGCATTTTCATCTCATTAGCTTGTTGCATTAGATGCCTTACAATAAAAATCTGATCATTACAACCTCGACCCTTTCTAAATCCCGCTTGTTCTTCTCTTAAAATTTTATCAATTACTGGCTCTATTCTGTTCAACAAGATTTTGGAAAAGACTTTTGCAACTACAGGTGTCAAAGTTATCCCCCTCCAGTTGCCACACACACTTAAATCTCCCTTTTTTGGTATTTTTATAATCACTCCATTTTTCCACTCTTCTGGAATTCCACCATTATCCCAAGCCACATTAAAAAGTTTCAAAAGCGCATTCATCAACTCGTCATTTTCCACCTTAAGCATTTCAGGGAATATTCCATCCTCACCTGGAGCCTTAAAATTCTTTAACTCCTTTATAGATTTTGCTACCTCTTCCAAAGTTATATCCCCTCTTTCTATCTGCAAATCTCTCTCGGCTGGCAAAATGTCCTCTTCAGCTGGGATTGGTCTATTTAGAACAGATTCAAAGTGCTCTTTCCATCTTCCTTTTATATCCAAATCTTTAGTCATCAAATTACCATTTCTATCTCGTACAGGTATTTCCTTCCTTCTCCTTTCAGTCCCAGTTAACTCCTTTATGGCCTGATACGCTACTCTTGTGCTCTGACCGTCATTTTTACTTAATTTAATTTCTGTCTCTGTCGCCTTTTCATCATATAGTCTCCTCTTATCACGTCTAACGAGTCTTTTTACTTCAGAATGTAAACTCCAGTACTTTGCTCTAAGTACTTCAACTACCTGGCCATCAACATGTTGTTCTTCACTTCTTAACTTAGCCTCTTTCCTTTTCTGAATTACATTCCATGTTTCATCTGACATCCACTTTTTCCTTCTCGCTTTTCCCTTTTTCTTAATAGTAACCTTAGCACTCTCATGCAAAACCTCTTTTACCTCTCTCCACTTTTGATTAATATCATTGTCTTCAGATTCCATCAAAGTCTGCAGGACTAAAAACCTGTTCCTACATTCACACCGAAACTTTTCCCTCGTGCTCTCATCACTTCTCAGCTCATCAAAATCATAATTATTACCTCCTGTACAATTACCATTAACGTTCCTCTTAAGTTTTATTTTAATCTTTGACACAACAAGTTGATGATCACTACCTATATCTGCCCCCCTCCTTACGCAAACATCTTGCAAATAACTTCTATGCCTTCTGCTAATTGCAATGTGGTCAATCTGGTTACAATATTTACCACATGGTGAAATCCAAGTAGTCTTATGTATTTTTCTATGCTCAAAGATAGTTCCACCAATGATAAGGTCATTTGCCAAACAAAAGCTTGCAAGTCGCACCTCATTTTCGTTTCTTATACCAACACCCTCCTTACCCATACAATCTTCAAAGCCATCCCTACTACTGCCAACAATCGCATTAAAATCACCAATGCAAACTAACACATCATGTCTTGCCACTCTATTCACTACATCCTGCAGCTTCTCATAAAAGTCATCCTTCATTTCATCAGTAGCCTCATTTGTCGGAGCGTACCCTACAACCATACTGATATTACTATGGTCAGATTTTAAGCGAGCATAAAGCAAGCGCTCATTAATTGGTTCAAATAAATAAATAAGTAAATAGGTAAATAAGTAAATAAATAATAGATAATAAATAAATAATAAATAAATAAGTAAATAAATATAAAGATAAATGGGCCTCCCTTGGGAAATTATCAGGTGTTTATTTTTCGCAATCGGAGTCGACCTACGCTAATCAAATAATAATAATAATAATAATAAATAATGGTAATGGATAAATGGGCCTCACCTGGAAAATTATCGTGTGTTTATTTAATTATTCATTTATTTATTTTTTGCAATCGGAGTCGACCCACGCCAATGTTGCCGCCATGTTACACGCCCACCCCAATATCCAGGAAACATTTTGATTTTTTTTTCTTTTTCGGCTTTCATCCCCTGCGTGTTTGCCATATAAAATTTCCCTCTGATAATTTGCCGGGGAATTTGTATATATTGGTGAATCAGAGCGACATCAGTGAAGTATTTGTGTTGATTTGTAAAAGAGAATGTGCCTTTCATTGCGCCTGGCCGGGTGGACGTGTTGTGATATTGGTGTTTTGATTATTATGTGGGACTGGGGGTAATGTTCGTTTATCATAGCTTGTGATGCAAAGCAAAAAAAAAAAAGCGTTCTTTTTTTTAATTAAAAACTTTTTATTTTTGCAAAAACGCAGAAAAAACTTTACTGTTCTTCTTTTAATAGGCAAAAACATGTCTTTTAAAGGTTATTATAGGAATTTACAGCAATCTGATGTTTATTATACTGCATACTGTTGTAGCTCCCTACCCTGTCTTTGCTACATTATGAATGATAAAGATCTTGTTTGCTTTTGTTGTACTTGCTGTAGAGGTCCTTTGTACAAAAACTGATACAGCTTGAGCCTTGGACTGAAGCAGTATTACCAAATAATTACGGTCATGAGAACAAGAATTAAGAAAGGAGTAAAGAAATGTCACTGAGGTTATAAGGTTTAAGGCAGTCAGTTATCAAGCCTGAAGGTCAGACTCGTCCGAGGTTCTAGTCCTGACTCCTGGCCCTGCTGCCTCCTCTACCGTGGAGTAGTCCTGACTCCTGGCCCTGCTGCCTCCCCTAACGTGGAGTAGTCCTGACTCCTGGCCCTGCTGCCTCCTCTACCGTGGAGTAGTCCTGACTCCTGGCCCTGCTACCTCCTCTAACGTGGAGTAGTCCTGACTCCTGGCCCTGCTACCTCCTCTACCGTGGAGTAGTCCTGACTCCTGGCCCTGCTGCCTCCTCTACCGTGGAGTAGTCCTGACTCCTGGCCCTGCTGCCTCCCCTAACGTGGAGCAGGAAACTTGGTTCATTTCTTGCAGACTTTGGAATACATAAACACCTCGTCAGCACAATTCAAGTAGGTTACAGGGGAAATATTTATTGTATACCATCATTATGTCACCATTATTACTTCACCATCATTATATCACCATTACGCCACCATCATTACGTCACAACCATCACGTCACCATTATTACCTCACCATCACGTCACCATCATTACCTCACCATTATTCCGTCACCATCACGTCACCATTATTACCTCACCATTATTCCGTCACCATCACGTCACCATTATTACCTCACCATCACGTCACCATCATTACCTCACCATTATTCCGTCACCATCACGTCACCATTATTACCTCACCATCACGTCACCATCATTACCTCACCATTATTCCGTCACCATCACGTCACCATTAGGTCACCATTATTACCTCAACATCACGTCACCATCATTACCTCACCATTATTCCGTCACCATCACGTCACCATTATTACCTCACCATCACGTCACCATCATTACCTCACCATTATTCCGTCACCATCACGTCACCATTAGGTCACCATCACGTCACCATTATTACGTCACCATCACGTCACCATTAGGTCACCATCATGTCACCATTATTACGTCACCATCACGTCACCATTAGGTCACCATCACGTCACCATTATTACATCACCATCACGTCACCACCATTAGGGCACCATCACGTCACCATTACGTCACCATTATTACGTCACCATCACGTCACCACCATTAGGGCACCATCACGTCACCATCACGTCACCATTATTACGTCACCATCACGTCACCACCATTAGGGCACCATCACGTCACCATTACGTCACCATTACGTCACCACCATTACGGCACCATCACGTCACCATTACGTCACCATCGTTACTCCCGTCTTGGAACCGACAGGGAAAAGCACTTATGCCTCCGCCTCCTCGTTACTTCCTCCTTACGGCCACAGCAAAAATAAATTAGTAAATAATAATAAAATAAATCTAGCCCCGGGCTCCTACGCTCCTCATGGGGCAACGTAGGATTGGATGATGGATGGATGGATAATAATAAATAATAAGTATTGAATAATAAAGTATAAATAATAAATAATAACAACAAATAAATCAGTAAATAATAATAAAATAATGGTAATATAATAAGTAATAAATGAAGTATAAATAATAAATAATAACAATAAATAAATCAGTAAATATAATAAAATAATGGTAATAAATAATAAGTAATAAATAATGAAGTATAAATAATAAATAATAATAATAATAAATAAATCAGTAAATAATAATAGAATAAATAATGATAAAAAAAGGAGTAACAAATAATGAAGTATAAATAATAAATAATAACAATAAATAAATCAGTAAATAATAATAAAATAACTGTTCCTGCATTTGTACCTCGGCCAGCAAAATTGGAGGGGGTTGTATATTCACCCCTGTCTGTTTGTCTGTTGTCCACAATAATTCAATGTGTTATGGATGAATTTCAATGGAATTTTGTGAATATGTGGGTCATGGTCCGAGGAAGAGATGATTCTATTTTGGTGGTGATTTGAGTTGTCTGTGGTATAGGTGTTGATGGAGGTATGCGCTCTCAGAATGCTCTCTATTTGTATACAGAATTCATCTATCTATCTATCTATTGCCAGAATCCTTAATCCCGTAAGGGGTGGCCACAAACAAATCGCCTCCATGTCACCCTATCCCCCGCCATTTCACTGCCCTGTTCTCAGCTCACACCCCCTTCTCTCATATACCTCTCCACTCCATCCCTCCATCTCATCCTTGGCCTCCCCCTCCCTCTCTCCCCCTCCACCTCACTCACATACGCTCTCCTCGTCAGTCTCTCTCTCCATCCTCTCCACATGGCCACCTCAGTTTGTTTTTCCTAACGCTTCCTGTCACATCCACATCCACACCACAACTCTCCTTCACGTAGGAATTCATCATACATATAAAAGAATACTCTCTCAAATATCAAGGACACAAAGGAAGGTCCAGTGCCAAGGTCAAAGAGCAAGGTTAACCATATCAGTTTAAATCTGACTTGAACCCAACCTGAAGGAAATATAAAGTTTTAAGTAAGAACGAAAGGATTAATTTGTAAGAACTGTCAGTCAAAGGCCAGGGTCACAGGGAAAGGCAAAATTTTGACTTGTGCGTGTCTGTGTGTGAAGAAAATAACTAAAACATTTGGACTAAGCCTGGTGGATGAGTTGAGGATCACCCAAGAAGACTTTTTTTCAGAACAATGGGTCAAACGCGAAGCCCATACTACAAGAACAACGTATATAATTTTTACCCGACATACACCAAACCTTGTGAGTGGTTCAGGCTTCAACAAGAATAGAGATTTTTTATTTTGAGAACACGTAGACAAAGATTAAGGTCACAAGGAAAGGTTAAAGTCACTGTCCCTTGGCACAGTGAACGTAAACAGTTTTTATTTGATGTGAATCGAAAGGTTTGGTGTTAGGCAAGGCTGAAGTAATTTAATTTTTAGACAAATCTGTGCAGGTCAAGGTCACATAGTAAAGCCAAATGTTCGGCCGTTTGAGCCTTTGGGGATGTGTCATTATTTCCCTTTACCTGCCAATTACAAGCTTTTCACAATATTTCGGTTGTTGTCAAACGATATTATTTAATTCCGAGATTACCACACCATCAAAGAGATTTAAACGACCTACACTGTCATTGTGCAAGAATGATATGAACTATTTTTATTGTTGCAGTTAGTGCCAAACAATATATTTTACAGAAAAAAAGAATCCGCCACAGCCAGAGGGTAAAGGGCAATATCTTTGTACACTTTGAATTCTTTTAGTGTCTCCTCCATCTCAGCCATCATATAATATATTCTTCGCCGTAACATTATCTTGAACGATCATTTTCTTCTATTAATAAAACTAGTATGTATGTATTGCTATAGAATATGTAAAGTACTACAGAACACATAACACGTGAAGTCTCTTGCATGTCATGTCGAATAATCTAAACTGTGTGGCTCAGGAGACGGTGGGCCAGCGCCAGGTGTACCTGTGTTTGCAGGATAGTTGGCTGCCTCGCTAACCAGATCAGCCACTGCCTCGGCTCCAGACAGACCCGGGTCTCAGGTGTGCCTTCGGCTTTCCCAATTTGGCTGGGCACTCCCACTGGGGGGACTCTCAGTAAATGGGAACTCACTTTGGACACGCACAGGACCTTCATGCCTTGGAGACACTCACAGAGGGATTCCCTGAAAACCGTCAATAGGCCATTAATTACAACAACTGTGAATTCTGCTGGCTCAGGTTGGGCTTCAGCATTGGCCGGCACAAGCATGGATGAACCTCAGTTAATGAACAACAAAACCTTGAGAATGCTTGGAGGATGTACTGCGCCCACGGGTATATGTCGCTTGCATCAGGAAACAAACATACCTCCAATCGGGGATCACATGAATGTCGGAGGCCCACAGCTGGCTGCTTTAGCTCGTGACCCGTCCCGGCCTTGAGCTTTCATGTTGCATAGCCGTCGTACACAAAGAAACAAGACAGAAGCAAATGCCCAACAACACTCCACACACACTGACACAACAACACTCCACACACACGACATAAACAACACTCCAAACACACTAACACAACAACACTCCACACACACTAACACAACAACACTCCACACACACTAACACAACAACACTCCACACACACTAACACAACAACACTCCAAACACACTAACACAACAACACTCCACACACACTAACACAACAACACTCCACACACACTAACACAACAACACTCCACACACACTAACACAACAACACTCCACACACACTAACACAACAACAATCCAAACACACTGACACAAACATACAAACACCATAACCGTCCAAAACTTATAACCAAATAGCATCATCATGAACCACCACCAAACCTCGATCCCTCAAGAACTATCCTATCCGGAGAGGCACGAATACATCTAGCCAGACTGCGATGCGGTCACCATCCTTCGCTGTTACAATACCAGATACATCTAACAAGCAATTCGCTCTGCCCACAGCACAATACTCTCACCTCATGCACCACACTATCACAACACAGAGAATCCGTCAACACAACCTCAACAAAAGACATCTGGGAGCGATCATTTCGAGTGACTGGTCTCCTGCAGTCCACTGGGTTCACGACCAGACGAGCCTGGAGTTGCAACAAAATTAACAGCAACTTTAACTGCATACTACGTTGCTCTAAAATTGTCATCTCCCGGTCCTAGGTGAAGAGTTGTGGCAATAGTATATCACTACATTATGCTGCTAGTCACGAAGAAGTGATGAGGAAAATATGTAGAGCCTCAGTACTGTCTTCTGCCTGTCACTGAGCTACGTGAAATAAGCTGCAAAAGTACGAAACTTTGAACTAGTTTGAAGTGAAAAAGGCATAGTGGTCTGTCGGTAGGGGGAATAAATGAGAAATAAGAAGCAATTAACCTACTTTGGATGAATATTTTTCCTGCCAGTGGCCATGGTCTTTAAATCATGACCTTGATATACAAGTTTATTTAGCAATTAGCAGAAAATACCACTCCCAAAATGTGAGGTTTGTACGTACACACACACTCACACACAAATGAGAGAGGTGCGTGTAGGTTGGAGAGAGGCAACCAAATGAGAGAGGACAGGGCATCGATGAGGCGATTTGCATGTGTCCACCCCTTACGTGGTTAAAGCGTCTGGCAATAGACTGAGATAGATAGACAGACAGCAGACCATTGTTACAGACAGACCATTGTTACAAGTGTACGATGGCGTTCAGTTTAACCCTTTCAATAGGAGGACGGTTTTTATTTTCACTTCTCGCAGCCTTCAAGTAAATTTACATCCATCTTAAAGAGAGAGACATCCGATTGTGAAGGCAGTACGTGAAACTGTAACTTAATAATTATTATGTCCCTCGAAAGTTGATCAAGATAATCTGAAGGAACTCAGAGAGATATTTAGGAATGAGTTAATTAGAAACATTTCAGCAGGATACTATGTTCCTTTACTGATTTATACACCGCCAGATGTTATTATATTAGGCAAGAGGAGATAGTGAGGCAAGTGCTTAGAGACGTGATCTGCTGTCTGGAAGGAATGCTAGTTTGAGGGCAGGGAAGGACAGGGAGCAGCTAATTTGCGTTTGTTAAAACAGACGTCACTGATCTTGCACCACATCCACCAACATGGCATAGAAACGTAATTTCAGAAACCATCCAATCCTGACAGACAGCTATCCATAGCACTAGCTTTTATTCGATGTGGAAGGTGTGTATTAGTGCTGAATTTGTGTTATGCGATGGTTTGTGGCATCTACTGTACATTGTTGACCTCAAGAAGTGCACTTTCACCCCTATGGCCAGTAATTATGTGCAATATCTATCTATCTATCTACCTTTGTGTGTGTGTGTGTGTGTGTGTGTGTGTGTGTGTGTGTGTGTGTGTGTGTGTGTGTGTGTGTGTGTGTGTGTGTGTGTGTATGAGAGTGAGATGACTGGCAGAAGAAGAAAGACACAGTAAACGATGAGGAAAGATAAAGTGTGAGAGTAAGTAAGGGACAGTGTCGTGTCTTAGGAAGAGGGGGTTGTCACTGAGTAGGGACATAATGACCAGGAATATTCTTTCGTCGAGGACACGCCTTTCAAGATGCGGCGTCAGACAATGGAAAAATAAATATGGTAAATAGATGGTTTGCGATATATTCATGTGCAATATACAGTATTTCTGATTATGAGGTCCGGCCACACACATCTGGTGAAGAAAGTAGAGTTGTCTCCTCTCTCTCTCTCTCTCTCTCTCTCTCTCTCTCTCTCTCTCTCTCCTTAGCTATTTATTTTTGGATACGGCTGGTTAATACCCTTTGGTACGATTTTCATGCAGAATATGGCGATATTTGAAAGATATATGAAAAACGGAAAAGGACAGCAAGAAATAATGGGCAAAATAAATCACCCAGGAAAAGGTGTTAGGGAGCTTCCTTAACGGACGTGAACACAGGCCACAGTCTCATTAACCTTGGTGCGTTATCTCTCTCCTTCTCTTCATTTTTCATACTGATATTGCGTGAGGCAGCTCGGGTTTTCTGGCGTGTGGGTGACATGCAACAAATACTTTACTGTTTTTCCTCTTATTTGACTCTGAGCATTGAAATGGCGGGGGACAGGGTGACATGGAGGCGATTTGTTTGTGGCCAACCCTTACGGGATTAAGGCGTCTGGCAACAGATAGATAGATAGATAGATAGACTCTGAGCTTCGTCTTTTTACTGCCTGCTTCACGTAGCTCTGTGGCTATGTGGAATAAGATACCGTTGTATATCCTTGCCATAGCACTTCTTTGTGACTAGCATCATAATCAAGTTTCACTCTCCTCTCGCAGTTCAGTATTCAAGATGGAGAGATGGAAATTTTAGGCCAAGTTAGAACAAAAAGAGTATAGCATGAAGTGAGAAGCCTTACTCAAGCAGCTTCTGGTGTGAGACGGCCTCATAGCTGAATAAAATCGTCTGGAAACTGGAAGCATAAGAACCATAATCGTCTATTACTGTGATCCAACTCCATCCATGAAAAAAATAGCCCGTTTCCTAAGACTCGGCAGTCCTCCTACATATCACACACACACACACACACACACACACACACACACACACACACACACACACACACACACACACACACACACACACACACACACACACCTGTCACCACCTCGACGCTAACACCCACCGTCCATAAAGAAGACATGCTCTTGTCTCATACAGGACTTGTGTACTGGAAATGGATGGGGTGTTTTTATGCCACGTCGGCGAGTCTTATGGTAGATCAGTAAAGTCTGTTTTAACGCCTCTCAAATTCTTAATCTGTTCCCTGCCATATCCGGGATTCGAACAAGCGTCAACTGGGACAGCAGGCCATCTCTCTTGCCACTCAGCCACCACCTAACTCAGCATGCGGGGAGTGGGGGGGTCTCCTAAGATAAGTAAAGACATCTGGTGTTAGAAAAAATAAAATAAGCTGTGTCTGGTGTCTCTTTCTCTCTCTCTCTCTCTCTCTCTCTCTCTTTCTTTTGTCAATTTATTTCCATTATCAATCTCCTTCTCATTCGGTCACCATTAACACACTCTTTGACCTGTATCCTCGTCGATTAAGGAAGCTCCCTAGCACCTCTTCCTTAGCGATTTATTTTTGGATATGGCTGGTTAATATCCCTCTGTAAGTTATTAATGCTGAATATAGTGATGTTGGAAGGATTTATGTAACAAGGAACAGGGCAGCAAGGAGTAATAAGGAAAATAAATCGCTTAGAAAAAAGTGTTAGGGAGCTTCCTGTAACCTGGTTTGGTAACTACAGCGCTGATGAGAGTTCGTTCACCTGATCTTGCTGGAGATTTTTGCTTTTTTTTTTCACGTAACTCAGTGGCGAAATGAAATGAAGAACAGTGCAGGCTTTCCAAAATTCTTCTTCATGACCACCATTATTCTTATTCTTATTGTTTCTGTTATCATTATTATTATTATTATTATTATTATTATTATTGTTGTAGTTGTTGTTGTTGTTTTTGGTGTATTATTATTACTATTACCTTCATTATTATTATTATTATTATTTTTATTACTATTATTATTATTATTATTATTATTACTATTATTATCATTATTATCATTTTAGTAGCAATAGTAGTAGTGGTAGTAGCAGCAGCAGCAGCAGCAGCAGCAGCAGTGATAGTGAAGTAGTAGTAGTAGTAGTAACAGTGGTAGTAGTAGCAGTGACAAAATAATAATAATAATAATAATAATAATAATAATAATTATTATTATTATTATTATTATTATTATTATTGTTATTATTATTATTATTATTAATATTATTATTATTAATATTATTATTATTATTATTATTATACTAATAATAATACAAACACCTCTACGACTATTGCTACTGCTACAACTACTACTACTACTACTGCTGCTGCTGCTGCTCCTGCTGCTACCACTACAATTATTACTACTAGTAACACTAATGATAATAAAACCAGTAACAATAAAAATAATAAAAATAATAATAATCATCATCATCATCGTCATCATCATCATGCGGACCTCCTTTCCCACCCTAGGGCAGGGTGAAGTGTAGCAATGTCCAGATAGCCCAAATTTGCCCAATCCAATGGGCCACGCTTCCAATCACTCATCATTCAATTCAAGCCCCCGGAATCCTGTCTCTATCTGATTCGCCAAAAACATTCACCCCTTTTTGTAGCGTCACATAAACGTATCCGATAAAGTCAATCCGGACGCTGTCATGTTAAAATGGGGTGCCAAAACCCTGATCATGCACTTCTCCTCAAAACATTAATCCAGCCAGCTCGATCTCTTGTAAGTTCCCTAGCCCTCACCGACTTCCAAACCTCTCTTCCTCACTCACTCATCCACCATATTTCTCCACCTTCTCCTTGGCCTACCTCGCCTCCTCCCTCCTTCAAATTCTCTCAGATATTCCTTTTTCACCACTTTATTGTTATCCATTCTCTCCACATGACCATACCATGTCAGTATACTCTTCGTTCTGCTGTCCACCGACTTCTTCACTTCACATCTTTCACTAATCATCACATTATTTCGTATCCTATCCACCCTCTGTACTCCACATGCAATCCTCGGCAGTCCAATCTCCACTGCTCTCACTCTTGACTTTTCATTTTCATGCCACACCATAGTCTCACATCCATATGTTAAAGGTGGCATTAACACTTCTTCATGTAAGCCTCGTGCAACTGCAACATTCAAACCTCTGTTTCTTATCAAGGCCTTCATTGCACCAGCTACTTTTCTTCCTTGTGTCACTCTACTTTCAACTTCTTTTTCACATTTTCTTCTTTTTTTCTATCACTGTACCCAGGTATTTGAACTTTCTCACCAATTCCAGTCTCTCTCCATTCACCGTATTATCGCACTGGGAGTCACCTTCACCATCAGTAACAATCACTTTATTCTTTTCTACATTTACTCTCAAGGCACGACGCTCACAGACATCAGCAAAACTCCGCACTAGCCTACCAAGTTCTTGTCCGGTACTTGCAAGCAGTACTGCATCACCAGCATGCTACAAATTTGCGATATTCCATCCATCATCATTTATTTCCAACACCGTCCCTCTCTCCATTACCCGTGTTTTTACTTCTCGCATCATCTCATCCATATATATATATTGAACAACCATGGGGACATCACACAACCTTGTCGCACGCCCACACCGATCGTGAACCATTCACTTAGATGCCCATTAGCCCATACACATGCTTCACATCCATCCATCCATCCATCCATCATCCAATCCTGCGTTGCACCATTAGGAGCGTAGGAGCCAGGGGCTAGGCAAGTTGGTCCTGGCATTTAAGATGAGAGTGACCAGCCTCACTCATCCCTGAGTGGCATTACGTGAGCAATAAACCCCAACCAGCCCTTGGATATAAACCTTTACCTGCTCAATCCGCTTGGAGCACCGTTATTACCCACTAAACCACCAGGCGCCAAAATTTGGTTATATGGTTACCATCCAGTGTAGTAAATGGTTTCCTGGTGTACAGGAAACTATTTGGCTTGTCACTCAGTGTAGAGTCACCCACAGGCAGAAAGAAGAGGGAAGAATGAAGGAAAGAAAGACACAAGAGGCAATGTAAAGTCACCCGCAGGCAGAAAAAAGGAATGAAGGAAAGACAGAAGAGGATGGATGGAAAGAAGGATGGAGGAGAGGAAAGGGCAGACACCCGAGAGCATCACTACCATCATAAAAACTCTTGACGGCAACTAGCACCTTACCAGCTACATCGTACATGCGCAAAACTTTCCACAATCCTTCTCTGTCCACTTTGTCGTATGCTTTTTCCAGATCCATGAATGCCATAAACACTTTATGGTCCTTCTCACAAGCCTTCTTTGCTATCTGTCTCACTGTAAATATTTGATCCACACATCCTCTGCCTCTCCTAAAGCCACCCTGTTCATCACTCACTAGGACTTCTCTTACTTTATAATAATTCTTTCATATACCTTTCCTACCACACTCACTAAACTTATGCCACGATAGTTCTTGCATTCACTTCGCTCACCTTTATTTTTGAGCAGGGGTACAATCACAGCCTTTCTCCACTCTGCTGGCAAAGTTTTACTCATCCATGCCTTCATTCATATATCTATCAAGCACTTCATTCTACTCTCTTCAGTACACTTAATCATCTCTGCATACACCTCATCAACCCCAGCTGGCTTCCCGTTTTCCAGCCGCTTCACAGTGCTCTTCGCCAGTACGAGTGTCATGTCTCCTGGCACTGCATACCTACTTTGCACACCCCCAAAACCAATCATGTTTACAGTGGCTCTGATCTCTCTCTATTCCCATTCATCAGGCTTTCTAAATATTCATTCCATCTGGTCCTTACTTTATCCCCATGGGTTAGTAATCTACAACCTACATCCTCCACACCATCACATTTCTTTCCTCTTTCACTTCCACATTACCGCACCTTTTTCCAGAACAACTTCCTGTTGTTAGTACAGTAGTTTGCATTTATTTTCCTTCCTAGATCATCATTTACCTCCTTCTTTTTCCTCTTCACTAGTATCTTTACGTGCTTCTTGCTCTCAGTATATTCAGTTCTTAATTTCATTTGAACCCCTGTCCTGTAACCACTGCAGCCACTTCTTCCTATTTTCCTCCACCGCTCTCTTAATCTCATCATCCCACCATACCGTACCTTTGTTGTTACTCTTGCCACACCACACACCGCTTTAGCATTTCTAACTAAGCAATCCCTCCATGCATTCCACAAGCTGTCCAGATCCATTTCATTCCAATTCACTGATTCTAACTCCTCCTGTATTTTGGTCCTGTAATCATCTGCCATTTCTTTGATCCTCAGCTTCTCAGCTTTCAGTCTTTCTCCCTGACTGCTCCTCTCACTTCTGATCCACCTCACTCCTTTCAACTTGATCTTGCATACCACATTCATATGACCTGACAGACCTCCACTTCGTCCTCTCACGGCCCTCGTATCAGCAACCATTCCCAGCATCGACCTCTCTACGAGCACGTAATCAATCAGGCTTCTTTCAACACGATCCCTGTTCCCTCTATACCATGTATATTCATGTGAATCTTTGTGTTTGAAATACGCGTTACAAATGCACAACCTCCTCTCCAGACACATATCCTTTAGTCGAATCCCATTATCATTTTCTCCTGGTATATACTCCATTACAACCCATTATGGCATCCTCAGGACCAGTGCCTACTCTTGCATTCATACGATCACTTTATAGCTTCTGGGCATTTCTCCCACTACTTCATCCAGCTCATCCCTTAACCTGTCTTCTTTCTTTCTTACTCCTTTCCTCACACGGTGATACGCTACAATCACTGCCACTTTCACTTTCTCAGACTTGAACTTGACATACATACTGTACACCTCGAGCTGACGCATTTGTAGTCTCCCATTTCACTCTGCCACACCTCATTCATCAACAAAGCAACTCCTTCCTTGCATCTTCCTCGCCCATTCATTCCCGATCTTACACATTTCACACCCTTCCACTCTTCACTTCACACCCTTTCATCTTCGTTTCACACCATACCATCGCGGCATATCTCGCACTCTTGAACACATTCACCACTTCCACCTTCTTGCTCTCCTCATTCACACCTCTCACATTCCACATGGCCCATTTGGGTGGGGTCCTGGGCAGGTATTGGGCCCTCCGAGGCTCTCTGAAACAACTGCCATGATTAAGTGATTTTGGATAGGGGAGTCTGGGGGACACTTTACCCTTCCAGAAACCCCGGTTATACTTACCACCCAGCGTAGTAAATGGCTTCCTGGGTACAGGAAACCATTTGGCTTGTCACTTAGTGTAGAGATCATATGGCATCTCTACACTGAGTGAGTGGATGATGGGCGCCCCCATCCACCATGAGAATAATAATAATAATAATGATAATAATAATAATAATAATAATAATAATAATAATAATAATAATAATAATAATAAAAATAATAATAATAATAATGATAATAATAATAATAATGATAATAATAATAATAATAATAAGTAGAAGCAGCAGCAACAAAAACATAACCATCATCATCAACAGCAACAACAAAAACAACATAGTAATTCAGTATTACTACTACTACTACTACTACTACTAATAATAATAATAATAATAATAATAATTGCGGTGGTGAAGCATGTTAATATTTTTCGTAATACAGAAGTTTCCCAATTCGTCTTTTGTAATACTATCCTAGCATCCCATCCTGCTTATGTATGTACCGTCGTTGTGTCATGCTGATTTCTGCTTCATTTTTATCAGTATTTTGTAACTGTATCTTAACTATTGAAAGATCTGGGTCTACTTCATCTAGATGGGTACAGAATTAGAGAATATATATTATTCATTCTATTTAGTTAATTCTGGTTTTAAAGCTCTCTTATTTCATTTGTATAATTATCACAAATGGATATTTTACCTGAACACTTCCTGAATCACTAATAATCACATTTGTGGAAACTTGAGACTTTACCAATACTGTACTCATGGACTGCCTTGATGAAATATAGCAATTATTATTTTCAGTTTTATAATAAATCGTTATTGTTATGATCAAATTAAGTGTATTTCAATGAACGACTCTTTGCGTTCTCGTCAGTAATATTTCCTAAAAAATCAAGTAGTCTAACTCTCTATACCACACTAACAATTTTTTTGTTCTCTCTCTCTCTTGGCAGTGTTTCCGTCAATAACAGTAATATATTTCTTTACTGTATTTTGAGCTAAACCATTTTACAATTCCCAAGTCATAATAGAAATTGTGCGTCAACATCGCCTGTTAATTAGTTTATTATTGAATGACATTGTGCTTACATTAAGGCTGATGTTAATTATTGAAAAATTAAACAGGACTGAGGACTGGCGATTTTTTTTTACCTTTGTGCCTAAGTGTAAGGGTGTTGTGTTTGGGCCTGTTTGTTTGTTGGCTGTGTGTGTGTGTGTGTGTGTGTGTGTGTGTGTGTGTGTGTGTGTGTGTGTGTGTGTGTGTGTGTGTGTGTGTGTGTGTGTGTGTGTGTGTGTGTGTGTGTGTGTGTGTGTGTTAACAACCATACAGGAAAAGTATTGGACGGAACTGCACCAAAATTAGTAGAATGACTGAGCACCACCAGAGGAACAGGTGATTAACTTAGGGCCGAAAAAGGTCATAGATTAGGGGTCAAGGATCTAATTAATTCAGTTTCGTCCTGATTTTGACCAAGCTTAGTCAGTGGGTCGAGGTACAGGAAAAAAGGGGAAGTGGCTCAGTATCAAGAACAATCAGTCAGAAGTAAAGATGACAGGGCGGGGTGAAAAATCGTGCCTATATCTCTGCATTGCATCCATTTGGATGAAACTTGGTCGTCGAAGGATTTAAGGTCAGTGAAGGCGAAGGTCATAGGATAGTACTAACTTAAGCACTCAGTCCGTTTAAAATCATATCTTGTTGGATGGGTTGACTATCAGGTGAGGATGGGGTACTACGATTTTGAAAGCAATCGGTCGAAGGAGAAGAACACAGGGAAAGGTGAGATGTTCAGTGTCAAGGCCTTTCCATACGATCAGCCACCTGTCCTGTCCTGTCACGCTGCTCATCTGTTTCCAGGCACAGTGATGAATCCAACTATAAACGTAGGTAGATCAGCAGCGGGGAAAGAGTTTCAGTTCAACACGTGCATCATCTTCCTGGTGTAGTTTCAGCTCAACACGTGCATCATCTTCCTGGTGTAGTTTCAGCTCAACACGTGCATCATCTTCCTGGTGTACTTTCAGCTCAACGCGTGCATCATTTTCCTGGAGTATGCTGCCATCCGTAATTACAGCATGACTTAGGATATTCTTGCATACCCTGGCTTGTATGAAGGTGAACCCAGTCAACTGCAGGCTACCGTTGCTCTCCTGCAGTCTACCATCCTCTTTACAGTAGATAGGGAAGGAGATGAGGAACGTATGTGTAACAGGGCAGCAGAGCGGCTATGTTGGTGCCACCGCGGAAGGGCATCCCTCACTAATGCCTTGACTTATGATAGACTGTTAGTATACTTTCAGAATAGATTAATAATCAAACTTAGAAATCTTGTAAATGTCACCTCAAAGTACAAGGCATGATATTCGAATTTGTAAAGAAAAAAGAAAAATAGAATCATTTTTAAAACTTCCTTTAGGATTTCTCATTCACCTTCATTACGTATGTTTGCTCACTTTGTTTTAAGTAATTCCCTCTAGGAATTTCATTTATTTCACATATACTGTGAGATCAAAATGACGTTAACAAAAACATCTATCTATCTACTGCCAGAAAACTTAATCTCATACGGGGTGGCCACAAACAAATCGCCTCCACGTCGCCCTGTCCCCCGCCATTTCACTGCCCTGCTCCCAATTCATAACCCCCTCTCTCATATACTTCTACACTCAAAAACATACGAGTAATACATCGCATTTGGTAACGAAAGTAGACACTGAGGGAAATTAGGACATCAACTAACAGCTTCCCAAAAGTCAGACAGCAGTATCTTAACGATGATTCCCCGATCACAAAACAAATATTATTATGAGGAAAGTGGTCATTTTCAGTTTATCATTCACTGAAAAAATCCAAAATTATTCTCACACAGTTGACACATTTTAACAGCACCGTTGCCATAGAAACACTTATATATTAACTTACTTTGCAGCCTCAGTAAAGTTTCATTATTTTTCCGTGGATTTTACGTGTATTTTATATTATGGATGTAAATATGTTAAACTGCCTGTACTGTACATTGCATCGACAAGCTTATATTTTTGCATGTGAAAAAAAAAAAAAATGAATAGAGAAAATGCTGACTCTTAAATTCCACCACATCACATCCGGGAGTGCAAAAATGTAATATAAATGACTTCACAAACGTAATGGGTTAATGAGGCGATCTGTGAGGGATTATAAACAAAGGGGATTGAGTCTTAATGAAGCGTGCAACTGTGAATTACATTATACGCATCGTGAATAGGGACACTGATGAACACCATTAATATCTGTCACTGATTTTTCCTGCATGAGAGAGAGAGAGAGAGAGAGAGAGAGAGAGAGAGAGAGAGAGAGAGAGAGAGAGAGAGAGAGAGAGAGAGAGAGAGAGAGCGCCTGTGTAAATGGACGCTGCGCACATCATCATCGTTATATCACTAAAACAGCTCCTGATGTACAATAGATATGAAAAACAAAGGCAGAACAGTACAATAGATAGGTAGAACAATGGCAGAACATTACAAAAGGCAGTGTAAAAGAGAGAGAGAGAGAGAGAGAGAGAGAGAGAGAGAGAGAGAGAGAAGGCAAGCACAATGAAAGCTGTCAGACCAGTAAACAGCAGTACACTATAACACACTCAGATTAGATATTGACCTTGCCCTGTGACACTGACCTTTGACTTGTCCTCAAATCGAATGCCTTCCTCCTTGGCTTACTCTGAACCCTTCCATCATGTTTGGTCGAAATAGGATTAAATCTTTAAGTTGACCTTGCCATGTGTCTTGGACCTTAGACCTTTTTTTCTTTCCTTTTTTTTTTTCAGAAATAATAAACCAGGCCCTTGTGCCTCCACTAAGTTTGGTTCCAATTAGATAAAAAATGTTGCGTGATTTTGTTCTTACGGAGACACATGTGGGTCGATATTTGATTTTGTCCTGTGTCCTTGATCTCTGTTTTCAAATCGATCACCTTCATTCTTATTTTGACCTCGTTCGTTCACCAAGTTTGGGCTAAATCGAATAAAAAAGGATTAAAGTGACCTAGCCATGTGAAGTTGACCACTGACAAAATGTTCACAAAACAGAAAGTCAGTCTCTTGTTTGATCATCAATCCTTTCACTAAATTAGGTTAAGACTATATCAAATTTGCCCGAACTTGCTATCAATTAGAAAACAGGGTTACATACATACATGCATACGTACATACATATGCATACATATATTTATAGTTATAATAATCAGTCAGTGACGGAGATATTAATAAACTTTCGACATATTGAATTTTTAGCCGAAAACTCAGCCATTAAAATTCAATCTGTTTATTATCAACCCATCGAAATTTTAAATACCCCATCATAGGATTATAAACAACCATAGCAAAACGTCCCTTCATAACCAACTGTGGGAAAGAGCCACTCCGGTCGATGTTAAGTTCCAGTGGGTTGCAACCTGGTCACAAACATCTTCCATCTTCATCTCTTCACATTATCATTTGTTAGCGTCTTGCTTCATCAACTTCTAATACAGAGTCCTCATGTTCTAATACAGAGTCCTCATGTTCTCAGCAAGAACTCTGTCAACCTATTCTTTCAGGTTAGACATATATTCAACAGCCCAGACGTATCCAGTCGGTCCACATGGCCAAAACAACTAAGCGTACTCTATCTAAAGAAAAGAAATAAAAGGTTGGGATGACACCATGCGGCATTTGGACCAGGTATCTATCGCCTTAGCATAAGCCTTTAAGCTGTGGTCAGTTATTTACCCACTGTCCCTGGATACAAGACTACTGCATCATCTAGTTTATTACGTCTGCCTCCTCTAGGCGATATCCTAAGTTCTCATTTTCTCTACCTGCTTAAAAAAGGTGGATGAACAACCGAGTCGAGTGGGCCAGCTTCACAGGCTTCATCCTTGGCGCTGGTGGGCCGGCAGCTTTGTACACACAATCAAAAAAGTATTTTTACTCAGGCGATCGATGGTTACACAATGAACGCTGCTACTGTTAGCAATTCATTCCTAAGGCAAATAGATTTAATGGCAGATTTTAACCCACTGTATAAACTTCATACTTTACTCAGTTCAGATAGTAATAACAGGCAAATACATAATTGAAAAGTGAACGCAAAACATTATCAGGTGGCTCGTTTACGGTTTCAGAACGTAGAAGAGTGAAATTGTAAAGATACTTTTTTGACTACGTGAACATAGCAGCACCAACCACTCGGCCACTCTGCCTAAAACACTGATTACCTGAGTACCAGAATCCCGTCTTTTTTGCCACACCCACCAGGGCGGCCAAACACTGCACGTCCTTCGCTGTGTTACTCACTGAGATACGATGCCGCTTTGAAGGATGAGGGCCAGGCCTTGTTGGGTGTATGTGTTGTGGGACTGAGGAGAGGGTATAAATACATACCTTCATACAGTACGTATATACATTCATACATACATTTATACGTACATGCTTATATACTGTACATGCACACAGAAATGCAAAAACAAGAGCGTTAGTCCATTTCCCACCTGTTTCTTGGTCGAACAGCACAAGTGACACCGCGAGGCACGGAAAAACGCTAAATACTTATCTGCCTACCTACCTGCCTACCTACCTACCTGCCTACCTACCTACGTACCTACTTACCTACCTACATACATACATACATAAATGCATATAGACATACATTCATACAAACATAACACAGAAATATCAATCCATCATGTACATGCACCGCGTCGGAACTGCAGTAAATATGACACACAGACAGGTCATGGCACTGGGTGGTTAGTTAGACTGGAGGGGCCTGTGAGCCAAAAGGGGTTTATTTATTTGCTTACCCCATAATCAACATTTTCTGTCACCTTAGAATATTGCGGAGTGAGTGCAGCTATCAAAGGTGTCTTTCGTTTGCATTACAGTTGCTCTCTTTATTGTGTAGTTTTCATGTACAGTCGGCATCAGAAGTCTTGCAGCCTTTCCTGTGTCTCTTTATGGACATTAAATACGAGTGTGGTGAACTGACAGCAGCCAACAACGATGACATTAGTCTATGGCAAAAGTTTATCCAAAGTACAGCGGTTCCATTTCCTTCCTTTCTATGTGAAGGTTCGAAAAACGAGTTTGTGTAGCCCTTCTGCTGTGAGACTGTGCTTGGGACTGACTGTGTGATAGAGATTGCGTCATGGCACCGAACTCACACGTCAGCATTAGTCAGCAACCCTCTCGCTCTGTTGATAGCCACACCTCAGCACACACTCAGCCACATAAAATAATAGCCTTATCAGTGTTCGTTGATGTGGAGTCTCCTGACTAATCTTGAAAGTTGACTGAAAGTAAAAACAGGAGAGGCAACACGACTTTTGATGCTGACTATACTCAACTTGAGCATGCCAATTGGGTCCATATTCTCGTTGGTCAAGAAAACTCCCTAGTGCCTCCTCCTAAGCTATTTATTTTGTTTATTACTCGTTATTGTCGTCTTATTTGTCATTTATGTAATTCTGTATCACCATAATCAGAATATACAGCATACAGATTAATACTAGCTAGCCATATACAGAAATAAATCGCTTAGAAAGGGGTGCTAGAGAGATTCTTAACGGACAAAACTGCGAACCTTGGTCTCACTCTCTTTTCCACTTACGTCGCGAAGTGTGTAGCACGAAGGGAGAGAACTGCGGGAATTGTCACATCCATAGCCCGACCTCTTGCTACGTCTTATGCCCCGCTTACTTTTTTTTTTTTTTTTTATGCGAGGAAGAAGGAACCAAAGGCCATGGCCCGCAGTAACAGTTCCCTCCAAGAGAAAAACAAAATACAATAGAGAGCCAAATTCAAGATCCGATCATTTTGAGATGCCTGGACACACTGCGTTTGAAAGACTGGAGATCATAGGCAGCAGGAAATACAGACAGAGGGAGACAGTTCCAGAGCTGACCTGTTGCATAAATGAAAGACTGGGAGTAACGGTTAACTCTTGCATTAGAGAGTTGGACAGAAAAGGGATGAGAGTTTGCTGCCAGACGGGTGCTACGCGCCCGTCGTAGAGGTGGAGGAATGCAAGCAGACAGTTCAGAGGAGCAGTGACCATTAAAGTAGCGATAGAAAAGAGATAAAGATGCAACAGTGCGGCGAAGAGACAGAGGTTGAAGGGAGTCAGTAAGAGGAGGAGAGTTAATGAGACGAAAAGCCTTTGACTCCACCTTATTGAGAAGAGCTGTATGTGGGGAGCCTCCCCACACATGAGAGTTGTACTCCACAAAGGGGCGGATAAAACCTCTGTATAGAGTCAACAATTGTGCAGGGGTAAAGAAAGAGCAGAGTCGGTTTAGCACACCCAATCTCTTGGAAGCAGATTTTACAAGAGATGTAATATGATCTTTCCAAGATAAGTCCTGAGTAAATGAAACCCCAAGCATGTTCAAGGATGATGCAGGATTAAGCTGAATATTATTAAACATTAATATTATTAAACATTAATGGGTATTCCCCCTGGGGGTAGGGGGGTTTTTCAAGAATACTCCCCCAGTATCCCTGCTTGTCGTAAAAGGCGACTAAAAGGGTTGGCGGAGGGTTAGTGCCCCTCCCCGGAAAACAACTAACTAAAAAAACAATCAATAAGCCTCGGACAAGGACTGACCAAACGTTGACGACCAAGGACCGGACAAAGGACATTGCACTTGGAACGTGGAATGTAAGGGGAGCGAATGATGAGGTGAAAGAGAGAGAGATTGTCCAGGTGCTTGAGGATGCGAAAGTGGATGTATGTGGAATAACTGAAACAAAATGGAGAGGAGAAAGTGTGAGAGAATGGGAGTATGGATGGGGTATATGTGCAGGAGTAGGTGAGAATGAGAGGGCAAAGGAAGGAGTATGTATAGTTGTGAGTAAAAGATGGAAGAGGAGCATAAGACAGTATGGATCAGTTGGATCAAGGATTGTGTGGGTAAAGTTGAAAGTTGGAATACAAATGTGGGCGATTGTGTGTGTGTATGCACCAATGCAAGATCGTGCTAGAAGAGTGAGAGAAGAGTTCTGGACAAATGTAGAAGTGTGCATGGAAAAGTTTGGAAGAAATGAGAGAGTGTTTTTGATTGGTGATATGAATGGTAAAGTTGGGAATGTGAAGGTGGATGGAATAGTTGGTGAGTGGGGTGTGCCTGCTGAGATTGATGAGAATGGCAGTGCGTTAGTGGACATTTGTGCTGGGAGGGGGTTGGTGATAGCCAATACCCTCTTCAGGCATAAAATGATCCACAGGTATACATGGCGAGTGATGAGAAGGGTGGCTGGTGAACTGAATGAAAGGAAGGCAATGATTGATTATGTGTGTGTGGATGAAAGGATGCGAAGATGTATATTGGATGCAAGAGTTTATAGAGGTTGGGGGAGTGGACTTTCTGACCACTACTTGGTGGTGGCCAGAATTAAAGTCCAAGTAAGATGGAGGAACAGAAGAAGGGAAAGACGAGAGGAAGGAGTAGTTGCAAGGAGAGTGGAAAGGTTACAAGAGGATGAGAAAAAGGCAGAGTATAAGAGAGAAGTGGAGGAACGATTGGGCAAATATGAATTGGAGCAGATGGGGGACGTGGAAGGTGTGTGTAGAATATTTACAGAAGAAATATGTGCAGCATGTGAAGTGGTGTGTGGAAGGAAGAGAAGACGGAGGGGGGTGCAAGGAACAGCGTGGTGGACTGAAGAGGTGAAACAGGCTGTGGCACAAAAGAAGAAAGCATACAATGAATGGATGAGGAATAGGGGCGTGGAAGAGGTTGAGAGGCGGAAGAGAGAGTTATATGTAGAAAGAAAGAGAGAGGTGAAAAGATTAGTAAGAGAGAGTAAGAAGAGAGTGGATGAGGAATTTGGAAGGAATTTGAGTGTAAAGTGGAGGGACTGTAAGAAAATGTTCTGGAGAGAGGTGAAAAGAGTAAGACAGGGTGGAAGTGAAGTTAGCAGGGGAGTGAATGATAAAAATGGTAGATTACTAGTGGAGAAGGGAGAAAAAGTGAGCAGATGGAGAGAACACTTTAAGGAATTGTTGAACGTGGAGGATGGAAGTAATGCGAGTATAAGTGGCTGGGGAATTGCTGGGAGAAGGAGGGAGGTGAGAAGACAGGAAGAAATCAGTAGGATAGAAGTTGTGGAAGAAATGAAGAAAGTTAAATCAGGGAAAGCCCCAGGAATTGATGGAGTGTGTGGTGAAATGCTGAAGCATGGGGGAGAGATAGTAGTAGAATGGATGTGGAAGATGTGCAGATTGGCCTGGGAGGAAGGTAGAGTCCCGGAGGATTGGAAGTCAGGTATAATTATTCCCTTGTACAAAGGAAAAGGGGAAAAAGAAGTGTGTGGTAATCATAGGGGCATTTGTCTTCTTAGTATAATAGGAAAAGTGTATGGTAGGATACTTATTGACAGAGTTAGAGAAAGAACAGAGGAATTAGTTGGAGAAGAACAGGGAGGCTTCAGGAAGGGAAAAGGTTGTGTAGATCAGATATTCATTCTCAGATCTTTAGTGGAAAAGTTTCTAGAGAAGGGAAAGAAGTTGTATGCGGCTTTCATGGATTTGGAGAAAGCATATGACAGGGTGGATAGACTAGGATTGTGGAAAGTGTTAAGAATATATGGAGTAGATGGGAAGTTGTTGAATGCTGTGAAGAGTATGTACGATGGTGCGAAGGCTGCAGTGCGTGTGGATGGTGAACTAAGTGAATTTTTCTCTTTGAAAGTTGGGTTGAAACAGGGATGTGTCATGTCTCCATGGTTGTTCAATCTGTACGTGGATGGGGTAATAAAAGAGGTACAAGGTAGGGTAGTGGATGTTGGAGTGGCCCTGGTGAGAGAGGATAGTGTTTGGAAACTCCCTGTGCTGTTGTTTGCAGATGATACTGTGTTGTTGAGTGAAGACGAAGGGGAGCTGCAAGGCTTGGTGGATGAGTTTGGGAGAGTGTGTAAGAAACGGAATCTAAAGGTGAATGTAGGGAAGAGTAAAGTGATGGTCTTTGAGAGAGGTGAAGTCAGTGAATGTACAGCGAGGTTGGATGGTGAGGAATTGGAAAATGTGAGTACGTTTAAGTACTTGGGTAGTGTGATGAGTAAGGATGGAGGTTTGGAGGGTGAAGTGCTTGAAAGGGTACAGCAGGGAAGAAAGGTTGCTGGTTCTTTGAAAGCAGTGATAAGAAACAGGGAAGTGAGCATGGAAGTGAAAAAGTTACTACATGACAGTATTGTGATACCAACTCTAACGTACGGAAGTGAAGCTTGGACGTTGTTGGAAGGACACAAGTCAAGAGTGAGAGCAGTGGAAATGAGTTATTTAAGAGGAGCCTGTGGAGTCACATGGAGAGACAGGCTGACGAATGAGGATATAAAGGAGCGTTGTGGTGTTGATGTGGATGTGATAGGAAGCGTTATGAGGAACACACTGAGGTGGTTTGGCCATGTGGAGAGGATGGAGGGTGAAAGACTGACGAAGAGAGTGTATGTGAGTGAGGTGGAGGGGGAAAGAGGGAGGGGGAGGCCGAGGATAAGATGGAGGGATGGGGTGGAGAGGTATATGAGAGAGGGGGGTGTGAGTTGGGAGCAGGGCAGTGAAATGGCGGGGGACAGGGCGACTTGGAGGCGATTTGTTTGTGGCCACCCCAAACGGGACTGAGGCGTCTGGCAATAGATAGATAGATAGATAGATTAATGGGTATACCTGTGGAAGATTTTGTCGGGTTGATAGGTGTAAGAACTGAGTCTTAGATGCATTAAAGACAACCATATTATTTTTACCCCAGTCAGCGATACGAGCCAAGTCAGACATTAGGTGTGCCATAGCCTCATCCCTTGTTTCTTGAAGTAACTGTTGAGATGGGCGTTGCGGGAACCGAATGGAAAGGTGAAGGGTGGAGTCATCGGTGTATGAGTGGATAGGGTTAGATGTACAGCTTAGAAGATCATTGATGAATAAAAGGAAGAGAGTTGGTGATAGGACAGAGCCCTGAGGAACACCAATGTTGATAGATCTAGGAGAAGAACGATGGCCGTCTACAACAGCGGCTATAGAACGACCAGAAAGGAAGCTAGTGATGAAGGCACAGATAGAAGGATAGAAACCGTAGGAGGGCAGTTTGGAAATTAAAGATTTATGCCAGACTCGATCGAAAGCCTTTGAGATGTCAAGTGCAATGGCAAAGCTTTCGCCAAAGTCCCGAAAGGAGGATGACCAGGAGTCTGAAAGGTAGGTGAGAAGATCGCCAGTGGAGCGTCCCTGACGGAACCCATACTGACGATCGGAAAGAAGGTTGTGATAGGGAAGATGCCTTAAAATTTTTCTATTAAGAATTGACTCGAAAACTTTTGAGATACAGGATGTTAAAGCAATTGGACGATAGTTAGAGGGTTGGGAGTGGTCACCCTTCTTTGGGACTGGCTGAATGAGAGCAAACTTCCTGCAAGAAGGAAGGGTACAAGTTCACAGACAAAGGCGAAAGAGTTTGCCTAGGCAGGGTGTAAGCACAGAAGCACAGTTCTTGAGAACAACAGGAAGGACCCCATCAGGCCCATATGCCTTGTTAGTACTGAGGCCAGTGATGGCAGAAAATACATCAATTGAAGAAATTTTAATGTCAGCCATGAGGAAGTCAGAGGGGAGAAGTGATGGAGGAACAGCACCGGAATCGTCTAAGGTGGAATTGGAGGAGAAAGTCTGTGCGAAGAGATCTGCTTTATCAGTAGAAGAAATAGCTACAGAACCATCAGAGTAGAAAAGTGGAGGGAAGGATGATGAGGTAAAGTTGTTAGAAAGATTTTTGGCAAGGTGCCAGAAGGAGCGGGAAGAATTCGAGTTGGAGAGTTGAGAGCATTTAGTATGGATGAAATTATTTTTAGTAGAGCGAAGAACAGACTTAGCACGATTCCGGGCAGAAACGTAAAGATGATGTGATTCAGGGGTGGGTTGGCTCTGGTACCTTTTGTAGGCCCTCTCCTTGTTGCGGACAGCATTAGAACAAGCGTGATTAAACCAAGGCTTTCTTGCGTTAGTCAAAGGATATGAGAAAGGAATGTATGCTTCCATGCCCGAGAGAATAACCTCCGTAATGCGCGAGGCACACTCAGATGGCTCCCGGCCATGGAAGCAATAATCATTCCAGGGAAAATCTAAGAAGTACTGCCTGAGGGCCTCCCAGTTCGCGGCTCCAAAATGCCACAGACGACGTTTCCCTGGAGGGTCCACAGGCCGTACCGGAGTGATAGGACAGGTTAAGGTAATAAGGTTGTGATCGGAGGAGCCCAACGGAGAGAAAAGATTAACAGAGTAAGCAGAAGGATTAGTTGTGAGGAAGAGGTCAAGTATGTTGGAGCTCTCTCCAAGGCAGTCAGGGATACGGGTAGGGTGCTGTACAAGCTGCTCTAGGTCATTAAGGATAGAAAAGATGTAGGCTTGTTCACCAGGTGGATCCTAGGCTTATAACCAGTCCCTAATTGCCTCTAGTAGGTCTAGGGAAAACTGGAGACTGGGCTGCTGTAATTCAGGTCATTTAAGGGGAAGAAACCACCCTATCTCCCGTATTCTCGCTGGATAAGGAAGCTCCCTAACTCCACTTCCTAACTGAATGGCTTGACTTAATACACCTTCCTCCCCTTTCCCGTGTTACATAAAGCCTTCTAATATCGCCATACTCTGCATCTGTGTTTGAGAATGTAACATCTGTTGAACTGAAGTTCATTTCCTTCTGACAAACAGTCTTGTCTTGATTATATCTAGATCATCCCCCCTCCCCATCGTTTCCCACCCACCACATGCCACTTAAGTGTTTTAGCAAGAGATTTCTGACAATGTATATAAAAATAATAATAATAATAATAATAATAATAATAATAAAAATAATAATAATAATAGTAATAATAATAATAATAATAATAACTGTTATCTATCTATATATATACCTAGGCTGCTTCCCCCAAGGAAAGGGAGGTAGCCGAGACAGGACGACACACTCCCAATATACTCATCCACTCAAACACATTCATTCGCATCTTAGCTCCAGGGGGAGAAGGGACAGATCCTCACTGCACCACACCGCACGAAGGTCAACTGCGCAGTGCAATCAGTAACATCCGCAGCAGAGCCCAACAGCAGAGCTGGTTTACCCCTGCCACATCATAATGGACCCATCCCCTTACCCGCAACTGACCTGATCAGCTGATCAGACCAAATGCGGGAAAATATCCCCTCAGGGCTGCGTCATCATTTATTCATTCACAGTTTCTCTCCATTCATTTCTATCATGCACAGCCACTCTTCCTTGGTCAACAGACATCCCTCCCGCATCCAACGCTCTCTTCACACTGTCCATCCATCCTGTTCGTGGTCTTCCTCTCAGCCTTACACCTCTCACATTAGATCTAGTTATCTTTTTCACCAATCGCTCATTATCCATTCTCACCATTTGTCCAAACCATCGCAACAGCCTCTGCTCAACTCGATCAGCCATCTCCTGAACAACTCCAGTTCTTCTTCGCACTTCATTTCTCACTCGATCCACACGTATCACTCCACACATACTCCTCAGACACCTCATCTCCGTTACATTCAAACTTTTCCTCTGTGCTACACCCATATTCCATGTTTCAGCCCCATATAATGCAGTCGGTACCACAACACCCTCATACAGCCTTCTCTTTACATCAGTTATAAGTGAACGACATATTAACACTTTTATCATTCGTCCCAGCACCATTCCTACTTCATTCATTCTAAACTTCACTTCTGCATCTATTCTTCCATCCACAGCAACATGTGACCTTAAATACTTAAAACACTCTACCTCCTCAAGCAACTCACCATTCAAAACTACATTCATCCTCCTGCCATCTACCAACCACGTACACTTCATCACTTTACTCTTATTCTCATTTACTTTCAATTTTCTCTTTCACACACCCTTCCAAACTCCTCTACCAACTGTCTCAATTTCTCCTCTGAATCAGCCACCAGTGCAGTATCATCTGCAAACTGCAGCTGCTTCAGATTCCATTCTCTACTATCAACATTCACCAGACTCAGACCTCCACCTAACACTCTTGCATTCACCTCCCTTACGGCACCATCCATATAAATATTAAACAACCAAGGCGACATCACACATCCCTGCCGCAGCCCCACTCTCACGGGCAACCAGTCACTCACAGTATTTCCCACTGTTACACACGCTGTACTATTTACATAAAAACTTTTCACTCCTTTTAGCAACCTACCATCAAGTCCATACAATCTTGAAACAGTCCACAAAGCCTCCCTATCAATTCTATCATATGCTTTTCTCTAAATCCAAGAACGCACAAAACACATCCTTACCTTTCGCCAAATACTTTTCACACACCTGTCTCACAGCAAACACCTGATCCACGCATCCCATCCCTCTCCTAAAGCCACAATGCTCATCACCAAGCATTCCCTCTGTACTCTCTCTCTCTCTCTTAATTAACACTCTACCATACACCTTACCCACAACACTCAACAGACTTATACCCCTAAAGCTAGTACATTCATACTTATCACCCTTACCGCTATACAACGGGACCACACAAGCACTTGCCCAGTTAACTGGCACCATACCTTTCACAAACCACACATTCAACAATCTTACTAACCAGTCAACAATAGTCTCTCCTTTCAGGCATTCCACAGCACAGCCATCCATACCTGCAGCTTTCCCTGTTTTCATCTCCTTTACTGCCTCCTGCACTTCCTCCATCGTGATCAAAGAATATTTTAACTCTCCCAACACATTCATTCCCTGCACCCTTCCGTCCGGCAATCTCTCTCCCTTTTGCACCCTTTTCACCACCTTCCAAAACATTTTTTTATTCTGTTGAAAATTTTCAGTCAGCTGCCTACCCCACCTCTCGTCTGCTGCCACTTTAGCATCACGTACAGCCCTTCTTGCCCTATTCCTCATTTCCTTATACTTCTCATATGACACCTCATCCTTCCTCTGCAGCCACAATTTATATGCACGTCTCTTCTCAGCCACAGCCATACTTACTTCCTCGCACCACCATTCACTTCCCTTTCTTACACCACCATCCACTCGCCTCACACCACACACCTCTTCCGCGTGCCCCACCACAGCACTCTTAAACAACTTCTATTCCTCCTCCACACGCCATTCTCCTGATCTTTCACTGCATTTCACTCATTTTTCAATTTCTCCTGATACTCTATCATTTTTTCTCTTTTATTCAACTCACACACTTTCAAAACCTCCCTGCCACACCTAACTTTCCTGGCTCTCACCCATCTCTTACCTACTCTCAACTTTCCCTCCACCAGGTAGTGGTCAGATATACCTCCACCCTCCCCTCTCAGAACTCTCCTATCCAACAATCTTCCATTACATTCCTAGACACAACCACATAGTCCATCATTGCTCTATCAACAACCCTTCCACCCTCATGTCTCACCCATGTATACTTATAAATATCTTTCTTCTCAAACAGGGTATTTCCAACCACCATCTCTCGCTCAAAGCACATCCCTATCATTCGTTCCCCATTTTCATTTCTTCCAGGCACACCACGCATACCAGCTACACCTTCAACTGTTACATTTCCCACTCAAGCATTCAGATCTCCCATCATTACCACATTCACATTCGCTCCAAAACTCTGCAGACACTCATCAACATCATTTTAGAAAGACTCCCTCATTTCTTCATCCCTTTCACTACCAGGCCCATATGCACTTACAAATACCCACAACTCACGTTCAAATTTCGCTTTCACCCACATTAGTTTCGATGACACCTCCTTCCATTCAATCACAGACTGCTGCACTTCCGGGCTCACTAACAAAGCCACATTTTCTCTTGTCCTTCCTCTGTCCATACCTAACAATCTTCCATCCACAGTTCAAACTTAGACTCACCTTTCCCTTTCATCTTTTTTTCACTCAAAGCTAATACATCCAACTTTCTTCTCAAAAACATTCTCCCAGTCTCCTTCCGTTTAGCCTCAATCGTACTACATCCACGCACATTCATAGACCCAGTGTTCAGGGTACGGGGATAACTCAGTCCCCCATCCCATTCTATGGCCTGTCTTTTTTTAGGAACTAAAAAAACAGAAGGAAGGGTCCCTAGCCCCCTCACCCCGCCCCTTTTACTCGCCTTTTACGACACACAGGGAATACGGTGGCAGAATTCTTCCTAACACAACCTGGCCGCAGAGTAGTAGTACCACCCCATAGTGAGGGCCAGATTGTGTACCCCTAGCCACAGGGGAGTCCCCCACGCCACAGGGGGGGGGATGGTAAAAATGAAAAAACAAGTGATGAGTATAGCAGAGAAAAGAGAGCATCTGGGATGGGAGAAGATTCAGAGTTCTAGACCCATTCCTACATTCTTTCATATAAAATCGATCTATTTTTTCGGGATTAAAACCAAGCCACGCACTCTCGATGACCGATAAGGAAATATTATTTGAAATACTGCAGCAATTTCGGAGGTATGTCTCACTAAACGTTCCCGTGTATGAAGCATCAGGTATAATTACGTGAAACTATTGAAGGACTCTACTGTACTTTTCAATATTTGATATAGATGTGGATAAACTCTAACGAAGTGCAGGTGCTGAAACAAAACTCAGTGGGAGGTGGTTTCTTTAACAGCTGAGCTGACTGGTACAGGAGTGTGTGCTGTATCAAGTTTTGTCTGCTGGTTGAGAGAGAGGCAGCAGCCAGAGCTGGTCACATTTCGTTGAGCTTACAAGTACTCTCATCTAGCCGCACTATACACTGATACAACTATATCATACAGCTAGGTATACATGCAGCATATACATTACACAATCTCTCCATTAAAATCGAAAATATTGACCGTATTTTATGACACAAGAGTAGTTAATCACGGTGAATATAGCCATGCCATTTAGATTAATCTTTAAATCCCTTAAGGTCATTATGGTGTATTCATAACTTTGCATAATGGTGGACTTGCTTGGAGTGTGTGTGGGTATGGGTGTGGGTGTGAGTGTGAGTTTGCGTGTGGGTGTGGGTGTGCGTGTGGGTGTGGGTGTGGGTGTGGGTGTGGGTGTGCGTGTGGGTGTGGCGCCTCTTTCTTGATGAAGGGGAGGGATAATGGAAGGGACGGTGGAAGGATAAGAGATCAATTTGGCTGACGAAGGGATGAGAGAGGAGGAAAATACGAGTCCCCTGTCTTCTCTTTTCTCTCTTTATTCCTTACCTTACTGCTATCCCACAGCCAGAGAGAGAGAGAGAGAGAGAGAGAGAGAGAGAGAGAGAGAGAGAGAGAGATCGTTGAAGGAACTCATTTTATGAACATCTCATAAAACAAGAAGAAACATTCAGAGAGTACAACGTCTTCGTCTCTCTCTCTCTCTCTCTCTCTCTGTCTCACACACACACACACACACACACACACACACACACACACACACACACACACACACACACACACGTCCAGCCAAACACAACACCCTTCCTCACTTTTCACTCTGAACGTATCATCATCATCATCATTCGGATCTCCTTTCTCACCCTAGGGCAGGGTGAGGAGTAGCAATGTCCAGAAAGCCCAAATTTGCCCAATCCAATGGGCCACGATTCCATTCGCTCAACATTCAAGCCCCCGGAATCCTGGCTCTCTCTGATACGCCAAAAATATTCACCACGTTCTGTAGCTTCACATAAACGTATCCGATAGAGTCAATCCGGAGGCTGTCAAGTTAAAAAGGGGTGCCAAATCCCTGATCATGTGCTTCTCTTCACAATATTCATCCAGCCAACCCGACCTCTAGTCAGTTCCTTAGCCTCACCGACTTCCAAACCTCTCTTCTTCACACACTTATCCACCACGTCCCTTCGTCTTCTCCTTGGCCTTCCTCGCCTCCTCCCTCCTTCAAATTCTCTCAGAAATACGCTGTACTTTTTTCACCACTCTATTGATATCCATTCTCTCCACATGACCATGCCATCTCAGTACACTTTCTTTGATTCCAGTGTCCACAAACTTCCTCACTCCTCATCTTTCACGAATTACGTTATTTCGAATCCTATCCACTCTCTGTACTCCACATACATTCCTCAGCAGTCCCATCTCAGCTGCTGTCACTCTTGACTTTTCAATTTCATGCCACACCGTAGTCTAACATTCCTATGCTAGAAATTGGCACTAACACTCCTTCATGTAAGCCTCTTGCAGCTGCAACATTCAAGCCTCTGTTTCTTATCAGTTCCTTCATTGCACCAGCTACTTTCCTTTCTTGTGTCACTCTACTTTCCCCCTCTTTTGCACATTTTTCTCTTTTTTCTATCACTGTACCTAGGTATTTGAACTTTCTCACCAATTCCAATCTCTCCCCATTCACTGGGAGTCACCTTCTCTCTCAATAACCATCACTTTACTCTTTTAAACATTTACTCTCAAGGCACGACGCTCACAGACATCAGCAAAACTATGCACTAGCCTACCAAGTTCTTGTCCGGTATTTGCAAATAGTACTGCATCATCAGCATACAACAAATTTGAGATATTCCATCCATCACCATTCATTACCAACACCATCCCCCTCTCCATTACTCATGTTTTTACTTCTCTCATCATCTCATCCATGTATATATTGAACAACCATGGGGACATCAAACAGCCCTGTCGCACGCCCACACCGATCGTGAACCATTCCCTTGAATTCTCGTTAACTCTTACATACACATGCTTCACTACCATCATAAAAACTCTTGACGGCACCTAGCAGCTTACCATCGACACCGTCCATGCGCAAAACCTTCCTCAATCCTTTTCTATCTACTTTGTCGTATGCTCTTTCCAGATCCATGAATGCCATTAACACCTTATAGTCCTTCTCACAAGCTTTCTCCACTATCTTTCTCACTGCAAATATTTGATCCACACATTCTCTGCCCCTCCTAAAGCCATCTTGTTCGTTACTCACTAGGACTTCTGCTATCTCCTTACGTTCTCTATAATAATTCTTCCATATACCTTTCCTACCACACTCAATAAACTTATGCCACGATCATTCTTGCACTCACTTCGCACACCTTTATTTTTGTACGGGGATACAATCTCAGCCTTTTTCCAGTCTGCAGGCACAGTTTCACTCATCCATGCCTTCTTACATATCTCCAACAAGCACTTCATTCCACTCTCTCCACTACACTTAATCACATCTGCATACACCTCATCAACCCCAGCTGCTTTCCCATTTTTCAGCCGCTTCACAGCGCTCTTCACCTGCGCTAGTCACGTTTCCTGGCACTGCATTCCTTCTCTGCACACCCCCAAAACCAATCATGTTTACAGTCGCTCTGCTCTCTCTATTCCCATTCATCCCGTTTTCAAAATATTGTTTCCATCTGGTCCTTACTTCATCCCCATGGGTTAATAATCTACCACCTGCAACCTCCACACCATCATATTTCTCTCCGCTTTCACTTTTACATTTCTGCACTGCTTTCCAGAATAACTTCCTATTTTCTGAGTAATTTGCATTCATTATTCTTCCTAGATAATCATTTACCTCTTTCTTTTTCCTCTTCACTAGTCTCTACATGCTTCTTGCTCTCAGTATATTCAGTTCTTATATCATTTGAACCTTGTCCTGTAACCACTCTAACCACTTCTTCCTTTTTTCCTCCACTGCTCTCTTAACCTCTTCGTCCCACCATGCCGTACCTTTCTTCTTTGTTGTTACACTTGCTACACCACACACCGCTTTAGCATTTCTAACTAAGCAATCCCTATATACATTCCACAGGCTGTCCAGATCCATTTCATTTCAATTCACTGATTCTAACTCCTCCTCTACTTTGGACCTGTAATCATTTGCCATTTCTTTGATCCTCAGCTTCTTGACTTTCAGTCTTTCTCCCTGACTGCTCCTCTCTCTCTTGGTCCACCTCACTCCTCTCAGCTTGATCTTGCATACCACAATCATATGATCTGGTAGACTTCCACACAGTCCTCTCACGGCCCTGGTATCAGCAACCATTCCCAGCATCGAATTCTCTGCGAGCACGTAATCAATCAGGCTCCTTTCAACACGATCCCCGTTCCCTCTATACCATGTATATTTATGTGGATCTTTGTGTTTGAAATACGAGTTACGAATGCACAACCTCCTCTCCTGACACTTATCCTGAGTGTAAAAAATGATAGAACGACTCTGATGTGATTATATCAAAGAATTACCGAAGGACATTCTAGTGCTGGAATATATAGGAAATCCGACAGGACCGCACGAGAGTGTTATGATGATGATTAAAAGCCCATATGGAATGCAGCTTTAGGTTCCTACTGTGGACTTCATCTATACTCTTTTTACTCTTCTTGGTCTAAAACTGCCACTTCTCTTTCTTGAATACTGAGTTGTAGCATTAGATTAACATTTGAATATGATATTTGTCACGAAGAAGTGCTACAGAAAGAATGTACAGCCGTAGCTTTGTCCTCTTCTGCCACTTAGCTACATGCAATATGCTGCAAAAAGAAATTTTGGGTCAAGTTAAGGTGAAATGAGTACAGCATGTGGACGTTGCAATGGACTATGTATCTCGCCACTGAAAAGCTCTTGAGATCTGAGGCTCAGTGGTAATTTGAGGGAATAAGGCTTTGTAGAATTTGATATATATTGGGTTAATGCCACTTGGAATAAACCAGGGATTTAGTGCCAGACACCTGTCAGAGGCAAGTAAACTGTCAAACGGTAGAAAAATATTTAATAAAAGTGAATATTACGTCCTTGAATAGACGGGACAAACAAACAACGATTCTTGAAAAAGGTCACGTGAAATAAGTTAAAGCTTATTCGATCTTTTCTGAGATGAAAAGAGACTTAAACTTTTGAAAGCTGGCAGTTAATTGGTTTTCTGAGTGCAATCACTGGTAATGATGTATTTTAATTTTTATTAAAAGGGTTGCAATATATATATATATATATATATATATATATATATATATATATATATATATATATATATATATATATATATATATATATATATATATATATACAAGTTTTCCCTTATCTAATGGTTTGACACCTCATGTTTTAATCCGGACGAGTGAGGGCGGCCACGTATAGTGTTGAGTGTAGTGCGTGATCACTTGGACCCTTTACACTACATGTCTTGGTGATGCAATTGTCAGTGATGGTGTCAGGCGTAAACAGTCTATACTAGTAGTCAAACCTCCTTGATCATAGTTAATTGGTCAGCCAAACTACTCTATGACGAAACGCCTCAATAACCAAATAAAACAATAAATCGGAGTAAATGTTAATTAATTCAGCGCCCACATATTTACACTTATTCTTTTGCCTAATGCCTGAATAAAAACCCCACAGAAGACTGGAGGGACTAGATCAGTGGGGTTAACACGGATTCTACTACTATCCATCATGAACCAACTACCTTTTTCACTCGTATTTCTCCTAGCTTTGTGAGCCGGCATTGTTATCAGTGTATTTTGTCTGTGAATACGAAATTCTCACAGTTAACCATTCCTAATCATCAGTTATTCTGTTCTTGTGAATACGAAATTTCGCATCAAATTTCTCATTCTTTTACTTAAGTTTACCCCTCTCCACCCAAAAAAAAATCCTATATCACCACTTCATTTTTTTCTTAATCATTACCACACACAAATCAAAAGGATATTTTCATCACTGCTATCTACTGAGACACTTTAAAAGTGAATGTGCAGTGCATAAAGCCTCATTTCGTTTCGGAGTTGTTTGCTTGTGAAAGCCAGTTGCCGTGAGGCACTCCGTTACCCTTTGCGCCCAGTGTTCTCAACAGAGGATGGAGCTGGACATTTTCAAAAGTTAATAAAGAGGGGAACCTTTGGGCAGGGACCTATGAGGTTCCCGACTATGAGCCGATAGGCGGAGGGCAGTCACCGTAGTGCTTTTCCAGCACAATCCCTCACACAAAAAACCCTGGGAGCTGATGGGTTAACGAAGTAACGGATTCGTAGGAACCTATTGACCTACCACGCTGACTGCTCGTATCGTCACGTACATTTTCACTCACCTATGTGGTCATAACAGTGTATTAACAGCATCTAGGAGGAATTTAATCCAATAAAACATTTTTATCATGAAAAAAAAAAAACAATAAAGCAGGATAAGGTAAAACTTGAAAAAATTGGACTATAGTGTTCCTTGTCCATTTTGCGTTGGTTCATTAACTGCTTGTGAACATAAGAACATAGGAAGAGAGGATAACTGCAGCAGGACGGTTGGCCCATTCTAGGTAGCTGCTAGAAATGTAACTGAACTACAAGAATGAGATAAGGATAGCAAAGAAGAAGGCGCTCTGATAGGATTTCTAAGGCAAAGGCAAAAATACTGAAATTCTATGGAGACAGATTTGAAGAAGCAAGTGAACAGAAAGACTATGAAAGATGGTAAGAGCACTGAGCATTATCGGGTGTGATGGCATGGCAGTGACAGCATTGGATGAAGTGGGTTTGTAAGGTAACCTGATAACGACCCAGGCTCAGTTGTTCCATAAAGAACTTAAAGTAGAACATATGTTTGATTACAGTGAATGATAGTGGGTCAGAGGAGTAGTGTTGAATTGCTGTAGCCTGTGGGACCTGTGCTGCTCCCTGTTCAGCAGTTATATGTGACATATGTGGCCTCTGTTAGGCAGGCAAAATTGTTCATCCTGCAAGGCTGCTGATATATATATATATATATATATATATATATATATATATATATATATATATACTGAGCACTCATCGTCAGAAACGGTTAATGTAACCCTGGTAATAAAAATTAAAATGTATCGTTACTAATGAATGCACTCGGACAAGCAATCAGCTGCCAGCTTTCAAAAGCTTAAGACTTCTCAGGAGAGATCGAACAGGCTTTGGGAAATTTCGCTGTAATCTGTTATTTTTCCCATTCCAACCAACTCATTGCTGCTCTAATACTTTAGGGGGAGTATTTCCCTAACGGTACGCCGAAGGCCAACCTTGCTTAATCTTTCCCGGGACAAACAAACACACGCCAAAACACACACACACACACACACACACACACACACACACACACACACACACACACACACACACACAATATTCTTTTATGTGAATATGCCCCGGAGGCTTAGATATATAAGTATTAAAGAGGTCAGTCAGGTATATTATCATTTCATTCTTACCCCCTTTTTTTATACCTGGCCATCCTTTATAATATTTTCAAATGCAGTCAGAAGATCATATACGTGCAACAGTCTTTAAACCCTTGCAGTCTGGAAACCACTGAGTTCACTGATTCTTGTGCACGACCATAGGATTTGTGCTTCAGTGCTGAATGCTTCCACACTCAGACAAAGGCCGCTGGCACTACACTGAAAGCAAGCGTGGCTTTGAGGAAAAGGGCACACTGTCTCGCGTCTACGTTACCAAACATGTCATTCAATGTTCTGTAAAAGGAGAGAAGAAATAGAGTGGGTGGACAATATGCATGGTAATTGACTGACTTTGTTGTCAGACCTTATGCAGAGGAGCTCAGGTGAGGGGCATATACCACAATACCCAGTCCCGACCTGGGCAAAAATATATCCAGTTTCCAGTACAAATGAATGGTATTTTGCATGTGAATAAAACACAGGCTGTAGTAAGCTGCTGAAGCCAGAGGAACGGCACTTGGGGACTGAAGAATGGGGTGTAGCTCCACTCTCGACTCAGTAAGATAATTGCCACTGTTTTCAAGATAGATGCATGTAATATCATATGTGTAAAGATATGAGCCCATTCAGGTCATAAGCATCATGCGAATTATATAGGGAAGCTGGGGGAGAGGGCGCAGTCCCCGGCCCATACCCGGCAACAAAATGTCTATCACCTGGCTACCCTGAGCAACGCTTTTACTGTTACACTATTTTAAAGTAAGTAGTAACATGAAACTAACGTCGTACTCTCTTCTATATCTTCCTCCCACGCAGCTTCTAGTTTTAATAATGTGTGTTGCATGTCCATATTTTACTTTCATGAATGATAATGAAGTATCGTGGACACATCAATGCACACTGCAAGGTGTAACTGATGGGTCTATAATAACAGTTTGGAAGTAAAGAAAGTAGAAATTAAATGATGAAGTAAAGACATCTGTGAATCACTGTCGCCAATGGTGTGACGTAATATGAGGTCAGTCATAGGCTTCTGATGTGTCTCTGCTTGTCGGTAAGCACTGCAACCCACACTAGCCAACTTGCCTCCGCCCAAGGCTCGAAGAAGGTCAGGGTGAAATCTGGGAATAAATATGGACAGACTGTGTGATGCTACGGTCCCTTTTTGAGGTCGAATGCGATAACAATTGGGCGCTTTTTATGTGACTGATTTATTCTGAAGAGGAACACTACGTATTTCCCCTAGGAATATCGGCCATTGACTAACTGCCATGTCACACATACAAGCAAGCGTGAGAGACAGTGCATCTTCAAAAACTCTGATTCTTCAAGCAACACCGAAAAAAAAAAATGAATAAACAGAAAAAAACTTTCGTCGAATTTGGTCACGTAGGCTTCCGACTTGTATTCAGTCACCTCACTGACCTAATAAATGTGTAAAGAAATACAAGATAACACTGATAATACATGATACAGGGACACAGATCGCCATTTTATCGATAGGAAGAAAATTCTTAGCCAATCAGAGACGACTATTGGGTGTGAATCTATGAA